>NC_059214.1:46503466-46595966 GCF_020615455.1 Coregonus clupeaformis | reverse complement strand
AGAAGCCGGCAGGTGTCTGTTTTAAGAGTACAGAGTGTCATGACAGCTGCTGCCACCGGGGGGAGACATGACACACGCCAACACTCAAGAATGTCTGCTTTTCTTTATTTTTTACAAGAAGAGCATCATCATCATCATCATCATCATCATCATCATCACTCACACTAAACACACAGTGGCCTCTCACACCTCCACCTCCAATTACCTCCTATTATAATCCACATTTCAGTTTTTAGTAGTATGTACTTGATTTATCCCACCCCTATTCTGTGTTCTATGATTTGACAATCATGTTCTATTTTATTCTGATTTAGATTCTAAATGTAGATGTTGGTGTGTGTCTACTCACCTGGTGGTGCTCTGCCTCGCTGCACTGTCTTTCCTGTGGTAATGTTAACCAAAGACTTCTAAAGTGATTGTATATGGACTACACCATCTCTTACCCCTCTCTGCCTCATCATCCCACGAGACAGACATGCAGCTGTGCTCACACACGCTCTTCCCTGAGCACCTGTAATGTCGATACGCCTGTATGGCAGAGCTGTGTGTGTGTGCTCCGCGGACACAACTGGCACCTGTAGCAGGGCCTGTGGGTGAGGATAGGTAGAGTTTGGAGGGGCAAAGTGGGGTTCTCTGATGGACAGATCAATTATCCAATCCATGGTGGCTGGGTGATGTTTGTTAATACACATTGAGGGTGGATCCTGTGCACACTGTAAATGCTCAGGAGTCACTGTTTCTGTCAGTCTCCGTCTGTCTGTCTCCGGGACTGTTGCTAGGACACACCTTTTCCGTCTCAAAGACTTTCTCGAAAATACACTGTTTCTGCATCTTGGATACAGTGTGTCTGTCTGGCTCCCTGTCTGTGTATTGTGTATTGTAGTTGCCAGCATACATTGTCTCTAGGATACAAATTATATGGTTCTGTCTCTCTCTCTCCACTGTTTTCTTTCTTACTTTCCCTCCCTCATTTCTTTCACTGTGTGTCTCTCTCGATTCTCTCTCCCGCTGTGACACTATGCATCATGGTCCTTCACTCTAAATGGCCTGTGTCCGATTGGCTAAGCCCTTTGGTCAATGGAGTCCCAGGGAAACTTTGTTTGATGCTTTATTCCAAGTGGGGAGTTGTAGGATCTCACAAGCGCTATTCCCAAAGCAAAAATATCCAAATATTTAACGTTTGACAAATGCAGATACCAAAGATAACTCTCTCTGTCTTGTCACTCTCTCTCTCTTCCTGTTCCTCTCACCCTGCAGCTTGTGTATTAAGAGACAAACCAAACACTGGCTTTAGCCCTAGCCTCAGTAATTCCAAAGCTTAGATGTATATTTTGGTATATTTCTGAGAAACGTAAATGGAAAAAAGTCTGTTGTTTTTAAAACTTCTCGTCTGTTTGGTGTATCGATCTTTTTCTCTCACAGCATGGAACTAATTGCAGAACTGTCTTACTCTTGGTAGATTTAAAGATATAGTATTTTTGTATGTTTTGGGGTGTGTAAAACATTCTGTGTATGATTATATCAGTTAACACAGCCCAAGTGACCATGGTTTTAAAAAACGAGCAGAAAAAATACAATAAAAACAAAAGGCAAACTTGTAAATATTACTTCTGTTTGTGGATTTTTGAGAGAAATGCATTCTGTAAAATCATTGGTAATTCTCCCTCTGTAAACCAAGCTTGGGCTAAACTAAAGGAAGGTGTCCCCTGTATCCTCTGACTCTGTAGCTTTCTGTCTGTCACTCTAGAACTCTGGGAGCCATGCTGTCGTTGTGACGCGCGGTTCCACCGTTACACTATGGACTAGAACACTGTTCACTGTTGCCACGGGGACACATGCCTCATATCCGACTACAACCCCCCCATTTTCAGGATGTGAATCAGGATACATGGTAGATTTGATGTATTTGTCTGCTGTATTTTTTAAAATATATATATATATATATATATATATATATATATATAATATTTTACTGTAACTGTACAGTTCTCTTTTGTTGTAAACATCATTAAACCATTTTCCAAGTGTTTTAACATTGGAATGTGCACTGTCTTTTATTACGGTCATAATGTTGACATTACCACATACAGCCTTAGAGGGCACAAAAAGCCATTAATGAACTTAACAAATGACATGATAATACACATTGACAAGACATGCACACTTTTCTGCTGAGTTGTAACATGCAATAGCTAACTGTAAGTCGCTCTGGATAAGAGCGTCTGCTAAATGACTAAAATGTAAATGTAATGCAATACCAGGCCAGGGAGTTGAGCTCAGGAGTAGAAGACTGCTATACACATAGAAGTCAGAAAATAGTCTAGAAGGTACTCTTCAGAGATTGGATCAGTGCAGGGCAGACTGGGTAAGATCAGTGTGGAGGCAGTGGGCCGGGTCTGGATCTCTGAGAGGCTTCTTTTTCTTCTTTCTAGCGAGCATGTGAGGAGAGAACCAGGAAGGAAGGAAGTGTAGGTAGATTAATATCCTTAGAGTTATTCTACAGTCGTGGTGAAAAGTTTTGAGAATGACACAAGTATTGGTCTTCACAAAGTTTGCTGCTTCAGTGTTTTTAGATATTTTTGTCAGATGTTACTATGGTATACTGAAGTATAATTACAAGCATTCCATAAGTGTCAAAGGCTTTTATTGACGATTACATTAAGTTTATGCAAAGAGTCAATATTTGCAGTGTTGACCCTTCTTTTTCAAGACCTCTGCAATCCATCCTGGCATGCTGTCAATTAACTTCTGGGCCACATCCTGACCGATGGCAGCCCATTCTTGCATAATCAATGCTTGGAGTTTGTCCGAATTTGTGGGTTTTTGTTTGTCCACCCGCCTCTTGAGGATTGACCACAAGTTCTCAATGGGATTAAGGTCTGGGGAGTTTCCTGGCCATTGACCCAAAATGTTGATGTTTTGTTCCCCGAGCCACTTAGTTATCACTTTTGCATTATGGCAAGGTGCTCCATCATGCTGGAAAAGGCATTGTTCGTCACCAAACTGTTCTTGGATGGTTGGGAGAAGTTGCTCTCGGAGGATGTGTTGGTACCATTCTTTATTCATGGCTGTGTTCTAAGGCAAAATTGTGAGTGAGCCCACTCCCTTGGCTGAGAAGCAATCCCACACATGAATGGTCTCAGGATGCTTTACTGTTGGCATGACACAGGACTGATGGTAGCGCTCACCTTGTGTTCTCCGGACAAGGTGTTTTCCGGATGCCCCAAACAACCGGAAAGAGGATTCATCAGAGAAAATGACTTTACCCCAGTCCTCAGCAGTCCAATCCCTGTACCTTTTGCAGAATATCAGTCTGTCCCTGATGTTTTTCCTGGAGAGAAGTGACTTCCTCGCTGCCCTTCTTGACACCAGGCCATCCTCCAAAAGTCTTCGCCTCACTGTGCGTGCAGATGCACTCACACCTGCCTGCTGCCATTCCTGAGCAAGCTCTGCACTGGTGGTGCCCCGATCCCGCAGCTGAATCAACTTTAGGAGACGGTCCTGGCGCTTGCTGGACTTTCTTGGGCGT
This sequence comes from Coregonus clupeaformis, assembly GCF_020615455.1. Classification (NCBI taxonomy): domain Eukaryota; kingdom Metazoa; phylum Chordata; class Actinopteri; order Salmoniformes; family Salmonidae; genus Coregonus; species Coregonus clupeaformis. The sequence goes on along the minus strand of NC_059214.1, from coordinate 46,592,437 downwards.
CCTGAAGCCTTCTTCACAACAATTGAACCTCTCTCCTTGAAGTTCTTGATGATCCGATAAATGGTTGATTTAGGTGCAATCTTACTAGCAGCAATATCCATGCCTGTGAAGCCCTTTTTGTGCAAAGCAATGATGACGGCATGTGTTTCCTTGCAGGTAACCATGGTTAACAGAGGAAGAACAATGATTTCAAGCACCACCCTCCTTTTAAAGCTTCCAGTCTGTTATTCTAACTCAATCAGCATGACAGAGTGATCTCCAGCCTTGTCCTCGTCAACACTCTCACCTGTGTTAACAAGAGAATCACTGACATGATGTCAGCTGGTCCTTTTGTGGCAGGGCTGAAATGTAGTGGAAATGTTTTTTGGGGATTAAGTTCATTTTCATGGCAAAGAGGGACTTTTGCACTCTTCATAACATTCTGGAGTATATGCAAATGTACATCATAAAAACTGAGGCAGCAGACTTTGTGAAAATTAATATTTGTGTCATTCTCCAAACTTTTGACCACGACTGTACAGATGTTGGACAACATTTCACTTGAGTCGCCCTAGTTTTGTCTTCCCTTACTCATGTAGGTTTGATAGCAGTGTTATGACACCCTGATGACTATCCACACTCCACGGAGTGGAGATTTCATCTTTCCAACTCTCAAATGTACATAAATAACCTATACAGTGAGGGAAAAAAGTATTTGATCCCCTGCTGATTTTGTACATTTGCCCACTGACAAAGAAATGATCAGTCTATAATTTTAATGGTAGGTTTATTTGAACAGTGAGAGACAGAATAACAACAAAACAATCCAGAGAAACGCATGTAAAAAATGTTATAAATTGATTTGCATTTTAATTAGGGAAATAAGTATTTGACCCCCTCTCAATCAGAAAGATTTCTGGCTCCCAGGTGTCTTTTATACAGGTAACGAGCTGAGATTAGGAGCACACTCTTAAAGGGAGTGCTCCTAATCTAAGTTTGTTACCTGTATAAAATACACCTGTCCACAGAAGCAATCAATCAATCAGATTCAAAACTCTCCACCATGGCCAAGACCAAAGAGCTCGCCAAGGATGTCAGGGACAAGATTGTAGACCTACACAAGGCTGGAATGGGCTACAAGACCATCGCCAAGCAGCTTGGTGAGAAGGTGAAAACAGTTGGTGCGATTATTCGCAAATGGAAGAACTGTCAATCTCCCTCGGCCTGGGGCTCCATGCAAGATCTCACCTCGTGGAGTTGCAATGATCATGAGAACGGTGAGGAATCAGCCCAGAACTACACGGGAGGATCTTGTCAATGATCTCAAGGCAGCTGGGACCATAGTCACCAAGAAAACAATTGGTAACACACTACGCCGTGAAGGACTGAAATCCTGCAGTGCCTGCAAGGTCCCCCTGCTCTAGAAAGCACATATACAGGCCCGTCTGAAGTTTGCCAATGAATATCTGAATGATTCAGAGGAGAACTGGGTGAAAGTGTTGTGGTCAGATGAGACCAAAATCGAGCTCTTTGGCATCAACTCAACTCGCCGTGTTTGGAGGAGGAGGAATGCTGCCTATGACCCCAAGAACACCATCCCCACCGTCAAACATGGAGGTGGAAACATCATGCTTTGGGGATGTTTTTCTGCTAAGGGGACAGGACAACTTCACCGCATCAAAGGGACGATGGCCGGCGCCATGTACTGTCAAATCTTGGGTGAGAACCTCCTTCCCTCAGCCAGGGCATTGAAAATGGGTTGTGGATGGGTATTCCAGCATGACAATGACCCAAAACACACGGCCAAGGCAACAAAGGAGTGGCTCAAGAAGAAGCACATTAAGGTCCTGGAGTGGCCTAGCCAGTCTCCAGACCTTCATCCCATAGTAAATCTGTGGAGCTGAAGGTTTGAGTTGCCAAAACGTCAGGCTCGAAACCTTAATGACTTGGAGAAGATCTGCAAAGAGGACTGGGACAAAATCCCTCCTGAGATGTGTGCAAACCTGGTGGCCAACTACAAGAAACGTCTGACCTCTGTGATTGCCAACAAGGGTTTTGCCACCAAGTACTAAGTCATGTTTTGCAGAGGGGTCAAATACTTATTTCCCTCATTAAAATGCAAATCAATTTATAATATTTTGACATGCGTTTCTCTGTGATTGTTTGTTGTTATTCTGTCTCTCACTGTTCAAATAAACCTACCATTAAAATTATAGACTGATCATGTCTTTGTCAGTGGGCAAACGTACAAAATCAGCAGGGGATCAAATACTTTTTTCCCTCACTGTACATACACTCCCCTGACTTTTTCAATCTTCTATGTCACATGTTGATACATAGTTGACATGACTATGCACAGGAGGAGTTATTTCCTGAACGTCATGTTCCATGTGAGAGACCAGACGGACTCTTACCCTTCCCTTGGACATGATCACCTGGTAAGCATCACTCCCGTCATCTTCCTTCTGGAGGGCCTAGAGAACAAAATACAAGTTTAATGGTATTGGTCATTTAATATATTAAGAGCTCCTGGAAGGCTTGCAGAAGTGGAGGAACCTATCCAAAACACTGGCTGCATTCAGGGTCACAGTGTTCTGCAACGTCTCAGCACGCTAATAAGCTTGTGGTATAAAGAGAAGTCCTTACCTGGTATGTGTCGCTACTAGCTTCCTGTTTGCGCTTCTGAGAGGGGAAACCACAAACATAAACACATTAGCAAGACTATGCGGGTTCACGGATATCTGGACACGGAATTGGAACAAGGCCTCTCTCACACACCAGCCATAATTGTCCACTCACTCACTCACTCACTCACCCGTCTAGTAGCTGCAGACTGTTGGTCAGTCCTCAGATTCTCCAAGTCGTCAGCATTAGCACCTGGCTGGAGCTCCTTAAAAAAATACATTTATTCAGAATGTTAGTACCATGTCATGTCCATGATGCCACACACACACACACACATTGAAAGGTATGGGTCATTGTAGGGAACTCACTGCATGGGTGGAGTCCTCTTTGGGTTCAGGTGAAGACTTGCACAACTACAGACAAAGACAGAGAGAGAGATGAGAGAGAGATCTTGAGAGAGAGAGATCATGAGAGAGAGATGAGAGAGAGAGCTCTTGAGAGAGAGATGAGAGAGAGATGATGAGAGAGATTATGAGAGAGAGATCATGAGAGAGAGAGGTAATGAGAGAGAGAGAGAGATCATGAGAGAGAGATGATGAGAGAGAGATCATGAGAGAGAGGAGAGAGATGAGAGATAATGAGAGAGGAGAGAGAGAGGGGAGAGAGATCAGAGAGAGATGAGAGAGATAATGAGAGAGATATGAGAGAGATAATGAGAGAGAGATCATGAGAGAGATCATGAGAGAGAGATCATGAGAGAGATGAGAGAGAGAGAGAGAGATCATGAGAGAGAGATGAGAGAGATATGAGAGAGATAATGACAGAGAGGAGAGAGAGAGAGGAGAGAGATAATGAGAGAGAGATGAGCGAGATCATGAGAGAGAGATCATGAGAGAGAGAGATGAGCGAGAGATCATGAGGTGAGAGAGATCATGAGAGAGAGATGAGAGAGAGAGATGATGAGAGAGAGATAATGAGAGAGGAGAGAGAGGTGAGAGATCATGAGAGAGAGAGAATGAGAGAGAGAGATGGGAGATCATGAGAGAAAGATAATGAGAGAGAGATCATGAGAGAGAGAGAGAGAGAGAGAGAGAGAGAGAGAGAGAGAGAGAGAGAGCGAGAGAGAGAGAGAGAGATGAGCGAGAGAGATGAGAGAGAGAGAGATGAGAGAGATAATGAGAGAGAGATGAGAGAGAGATGAGAGAGATAATGACAGAGAGATGAGAGAGATCAGAGAGAGATGAGAGAGATCATGAGAGAGATGAGAGAGAGAGAGAGATCATGAGAGAGAGATGAGTGAGAGATGAGAGAGATATGAGAGAGATAATGACAGAGAGGAGAGAGAGAGAGGAGAGAGATAATGAGAGAGAGATGAGCGAGATCATGAGAGAGAGAGATGAGCGAGAGATCATGAGAGAGAGAGATCATGAGAGAGAGATGAGAGAGAGAGATGATGAGAGAGAGATAATGAGAGAGGAGAGAGAGATGAGAGATCATGAGAGAGAGAGAATGAGAGAGAGAGATGGGAGATCATGAGAGAAAGATAATGAGAGAGAGATCATGAGAGAGAGAGAGAGAGAGAGAGCGAGAGAGAGAGAGAGAGATGAGCGAGAGAGATGAGAGAGAGAGATGAGAGAGAGATGAGAGAGAGATGAGAGAGATAATGACAGAGAGATGAGAGAGAGGAGAGAGAGAGGAGAGAGATAATGAGAGAGATGAGAGAGATAATGAGAGAGAGATGAGAGAGAGATATCATGAGAAAGAGATGAGAGCGAGAGATCATGAGCGAGAGATCATGAGAGATAATGAGAGAGGGGAAAGCAGAGACAGGGAGATAGTGACTCTCTTCTATATCCATGTACAGTATCTATAATACATCCTCTCACAGTATTTAATTTTACGGGAACACACCTCTGTAATTACCCGTGTACAAACTCACCCCCACTGTATACACTTGAATAACTAGTTCCTGACCAGCGGTATACAATCTGTATTGTGACCCACCTTGGCTCCGAAGAAGAGTGCGGTGGTGATGATGCAGTAGAGGAGCAGGATTCCGTCCAGTATGTAGCAGATGACCGGTTCAGTCATTGAAGCCTCTACAGGCCACACAGAAGACGAAGAGTCATTAAAACACAGACAGGGCACACAGACGAGCACAGAGTCAGTCATTCAAACACAAGATGAGTGTAGAGGAAGAGGGGGGGTATAATATATAATTATAAACTGGGTGGTTCGAACCCTGAATGCTGATTGGCTAACAGCCGTGGTATATCAGACCGTATACCACGGGTATGCCAAAACATGTATTTTTACTGCTCTAATTATGTTGGTAACCAGTTTATAATAGCAATAAGGCACCTCGGGGGTTTGTGGTATATGGCCAATATACCACGGCTAAGGTCTGTATCCAGGCACTCTCTGTTGCGTCGTGCTTAAGAACAGCCCTTAGCCTGTGGTATATTGGCCATATAACACCCCCTTGTGCCTTATTGCTTAAATAAACAGTCAGTTGAACAGGTGCATGGATACTGAACTAGAAGAACAGGTGCATGGATACTGAACTAGATACTGAACACTGTCTCTCTCTCTCTCTCTCGCATTATTGCAAGTAGAAAAAACATGTTGTGAAAAAAACTCTGTCATACGGTACACGGTTTCATTTTTTGTTGTCCTAGGCTACCTGGCTAAAAAGCTTGCTCGCTAGACTAACTTCCTTTCATGGGCAACGTTAGCTAGTTAACATTAGCCTTCTACATCTAGCTACATATTGAACTTCCATTCTCTCAGGCCAGGGGCACAATGTATGAATTTATTGTTGGATCAGAATCGCCGTTATAATCATTGGCCAGTAAGGAGAATTAAGTAAAACCACAAGTCCAAATCCCTATCTCCATCCATGGCAAATTTAGGAAAGGGACAATTTTGGCTAGCTAGCTAGCTAGCCACCGGAGGACAACTACACAACGAGATGCATAACGAGTTTCTGTTAGTGACATATGCTCTTGATGCGATGAGTGTAGCCAAATCCAAACAGGCTTGCCTTGACACTTTTTTTTTTTGGTGCGCCAGGCCAATTCACAGTTGAGCTCACTCAGTTTAGCTCAACGCTGATTGGCTATTATTTTATTTCTTTTTTTATCAAGGGAGGCCAAAAGCTTGCTGGCTTCCCTTGCCCTCAATGCTACGGGCGGCAACAATGTCATATTTGGACCAGACAGCATCAGATAGATGGCCTACACATACGGAGACAGAGGGGCACTATTTCGCTTGCTCTGAATCCTTCTCTGGTGAGATACATTCAGCCTCTTGCGAATGTTTTCTTTTTTTCTTTGTCAATTTGTTTGGGTCGCCTGGCTTCCCTTGGCATCCATGAATACACACCACTGATTCCATGTATTCCGTTCCAGCCATTACTATGATCCCGTCCTCCCAAATCAAGGTACCACCAGCCACCTGTGCTCTGGGTAGGAAACGAGGTGAAGGTGGTGATGGTGGGAGAGTACAAATCTAGGTCGTTGGACAGGAAATAATACACGGTAGTATAGAAAACGTACTATCTGGCCACACTAGAAAGCACAGAAGTCAAAACTTTCTAACCAAACAGACACTTTAACGAACTTTAACGAACCATTGCCCTAACCTTAACCCTGACACTAAATTCTGATGAAACACCTCCGTTTTGATGGTATCGCCATTTCTGTCTGTTCCACCATGGCTAGTAAGTGACTCCCACAGTACGGCTGGGTTGGCACTTACCTACAGAAGACACAAGCTTCAGCATCACCACAACACCTGTCCTCCATGGAACAGTCATTCTCCCCTTCTCCCTCTCTTTCGCTCTGTGGAAACCTGATACCTCTCCTTCTGTCCTGGGGTGAATGATGGTGGTGGCTCTGGAGGGCTCTCTTGGTTTATCTCTTTCTAGCTCTTCCTCCCTCTCTCTCTTTCACACTCTCTCTCTCTCGCTGATGACAGGAAGTGGCCGCACTGACACTAATGTTTATGCCCCCTCTCTCTCTTTCTGTCATTCTCTCTATCTCTCTAAGCATCGTCTTCCTTCCTAAGCATATCTACTTGTCTTTTTCTTTCTCAGTTTCCCCCCTCTATTTATCTGTGTCACTTCCTCGCTCTAACCATCATTCTCTGACAGAGTCTAATAAAATACTAAAATGTAAATGTATCTATCCCCTTTTCTGTTAGGATGTGTTTATCCACAGTGTAGGTTCAGTAGGCTGTCTCTCCATTTGTTACAGTTTTCATGCTTGAACAACAGACTGTCTATGAATCTAAAATCAGATAATAGAAATGACATTAGTTCAAAGGCCATGGTCTCTGTTCTTTTACGGTGTCATGAGTAATTGGAAAATATACATCTTCTAAAGAAACTGTATGCTTCCTCCAGCAATAGTAAAGAAGAGGGTAAGTGTTACTGTGATTATTGACACAACCTGATGGTTAGACCTGCAGGAGCCTAGATTTGGCTCCTGTTGTTACAGCCCAAAGGGTCACGTCAGAAAGACGCGTAATCTCCCCCACCACTGCCAAGTGCCAGCTCCAGTACAACAACCTCTCCCTCAACGTGACCAAGACAAAGGAGATGATTGTGGACTACAGGGGAAAAAAGAGGACTGAGCACGCCCCCATTCTCATCCACGGGGCTGTAGTGGAACAGGTTGAGAGCTTCAAGTTCCTTGGTGTCCACATCACCAATGAACTATCATGGTCCAAACACACCAAGACAGTCGTGAAGAGGGCACGACAAAGCCTATTCCCCCTCAGGAGACTGAAAAGATTTGGCATGGGTCCTCAGATCCTCAAAAAGTTATACAGCTGCACCATCGAGACTATTTGCACTGCCCCCCCACCCCCACCCCATCCCCCTCTTTTACGCTGCTGCTACTCTGTTTATTATTTATGCATAGTCACTTTAACTCTACCCACATGTACATATTACCTAAATTACCTCGATTAACTGGTGCCCCCACACATTGACTCTGTACCGGTACCCCCTGTACATATAGCCTCCCTACTGTTATTTTATTTTACTTCTGCTATTTTTTTCTCAACACTTTTTTGTTGTTGTTTTATTTTACTTTTTTATTAAAAATAAATGCACTGTTGGTTAAGGGCTGTAAGTAAGCATTTCACTGTAATGTCTGCACCTGTTGTATTCGGCGCATGTGGCCAATAAAATTGGATTTGATTTGATTTGAGTATTGTGGACAGTGAGCAAGGATATAAAATTATCATCACGTTTCAAAGCTATGGTACAGAATAACTTGAACTCTCTAAGGTGTACCATTGATATCAACAGGTGACATTATCTTAGTAGTTATATGCCTCTTTACTCATTCGGAGCTCATCTTTCTACAATGAGTTTCCAAGTCGGACATTTCTGAGTTTCCAAGTTGCCTATATGTTACGGTGGTTGTGGTGCAATGATGACCCTGTGAAATTGCTCATTACCACAAGACAACGCCATCTTGACGTTGGACTCTGGCAAGCCAAGCTATCTTAACCTGTGTGTGACCGGAGTATTTCAGTCTTTTCTCATCCCTGTTTTTAAATACTATAGACTTAAAGGAGACCAGAATGGAGGTTTGTGGTTGCAGATGGACTCGTCAATAGGCCTAATTAAGGTGAAGGAGGGGGTAAATAACAAGGGGACGAGAAAGCCTTTTGACATCCCTGTGTGAAATGCCCGTCTGGCATCATCTGACTATGGAAGGATGAATGATGAGGGAAAATGGTCTTCAAAAGCGAAGTGAAGAGAGAGTGAGGAAGTAGGCCTGGGGCCACAGTTTTGCGTACACCTGCTTTCAAAACGAATAAGATGTTATTTTTTCTTTACTTTTTGTATTTCGAGAAAACTGTATCATTGTTATTACAACGAGGCTACTTCCTCGACCAAAAATAGAAATCCAGAATGTGCCACTTGTAATCTTCAGTGCAACATTGTTTTCAACTTTACTGTAACTCCACAGCTGTTATCTTTTAAAAAAGTATATATATATATATATATACAAACAGACAAACAAGAACAACATATATGTTATATGCTAGGGGGTACAACAAATTAGAGATTATACAAAGGCCTTAAAGGGATACTTCAGGATTTTGGCAATGAAGCCCTTTATCTACTTCCCCATAGTCAGATGAATTCGTGGATGCCATTTTTAGGTCTCTTCGTGCAGTGTGAAGGAAGTTGCTAACTAGCGTTTGTTTTTGTATTTATTATGGATCCCCATTAGCTGCTGCCAAGGCAGTGGCTACTCTTCCTGGGGTCCAGCAAAATTAAGGCAGTTATATACAAGGAAGTCTATGGTAACTGCTAGCATGCTAGTAGATACCATAGACTTCGAGTCATTGTGCTAACGCTAGTAAGCATTGGTTTCGCATTGGTTACCTCTAACTTCCTTCATACTCGATGCAGAGACATAAAAATGGTATCCATGAGTTCATCTGACTCTGGGGAAGTAGATAAAGGGCTTCATTGACAAATATCCCGAAGTTTCCCTTTAAGACACACATGTATTGAATTTTTTTACAGCTTTTTTATTTGAAGAATGTAGAATGATCTTAATGTACTGCTCGAACTCCTAATAAAAAAACAAGGAAGAGTGTATGAATATGAAATTCTATCATTAGCACAATTACATTTTGGAGGTAAAATTGTTTTCCTTTATCCTTAAACCGAACAGTACATTCTCCCATAATAAACAAAAGTCATCAAGAATATTAATCAAAAATAAACATACAAATATCTTGCCATAATCTCTTTACATGTAGAAAATGTTAAAATAAATACAAAACTGTTTCTGGATGCCCATCACAAAAAGTCCAGTTAATGTTAACGTGCTGATATCTGTAACCCCACAGCTGTTCAACGTCAACGAATCCCCACTCACGTGATTATTCTGGGCGGTTCTTAAACTCTCGATCACATGACCGTTGTCACGTCTTCCTGGTGCAGAGAGCAGAAATCATCAGTGGGATTTGACGATCCAGACACTCAAAGAAGACCAATTTAATCAGCACCAACTGATTCAAAAAGAGCAAACAACACTACAGGAAAAGGACACATTTCCGAAGATTTGTTTCGAGAGGATTCTGGCTCGCGGCAGCAGAGAGAGCGTTGTTGCTTGTGAAGCCAGCTCGCTGACAGTCCTTCGTTCCTATCGCTGGGTCGTGTGCATGTTGTTGTGATTCGCCCCTTGCCTTGGCAAACAACCGAACAGAAATATGACACAACAACATAGCCGCAAACAACCTTTGTCCGTGGCATTCATCGCGCTTTTAGGTGAGTATGTTGATGCTGGATGGACGCAATAAATACAACGCCATAAATCTAGAAAGAGTAGCTCATACACCAGAATTCGGTCCTCAACCTATTTTTATCTCGCATGATGGTTATGTAACGACCCTGGGTTTATAAGCGCGGATATCGACTCTGCCACGGAAACATGCTTTTGGGGCATAGTCGATGGTGCGCTGGACTTCGGGCTAGAAGGTTGAGGGTTCGAGACTTGCTCCCTGCCAGTTTCATTACAGGTATATAAACATGGTTGTACGTTTTCCAGATGACTTGCATTTCTGCCTTAGATTATATATTACAGGTCGATGCGGGACTAGACCGAGTTGTTTTTCTTGCTTAGTGGCACTCTTGCGTGGCAGACTGAAGCTAGATCGGCAGGTCAAGAGGTGCAGGTTGGCTGTTGTGCAATGGGCCCCTCACGTGATCTCAAAAGCGCTGTGCCTAGTGATAAAAAAACAACAGGCTATTATGTTTCTGTCTATCATTTATTGATGTCATTGCACTCATAGTTGTTTAGTTTACATTCTCTGCTTGTTTCTTGGCGAGTAACCTATTTCGTTTTGTGCTTTGGGCTAGAAGCTGGTGGTCATGTATTGAGTATGCCAAGGCTAGCCCAAAGGCCAGCAGATGGCGATATTGAGTCGTTTCATTTTACCCTCCAAAGGGAATCCACGCAGCCGGCCATGCACTCATACACCCCATGGACCGGTTCATACATTCAGGCTGCAAAGGTGTTGATTTCTTTGTCGAGAAGGTGAAAAAAATTAAAATATGCCTGGTTTCTTTATGGAACACCCTTTTTCACCACCATGTTAGATTGGCCAAAGGCTATACCCGGATGTTGCATATTGCGTTCAGCCAATCGGGTAGCAACCCTATACCAATTTATTTATATTTATATATATTTTTTTCTCCCCAATTATGATCTTGTCTCATCGCTGCAACTCCCCAAAATGCTCGGGAGAGGCGAAGGCCGAGTCATGCGTCCTCCAAAACATGACCGGCCAAACCACGCTTTTTTTTTTTCTTTTTTTTTATTGGGGGGGATGGATCAGCTTAATATTGCAGATAGATTGTATCTTCTATCAATGTAATTGTCTGCATCACTTCCAATCCCCCATGTTTTTTATATACTCCCCTTTATTACTTTTCAACCCCGCCATCCTTTCCCTACTTGGAGTAAATTAGTGAACAACAATGCCCAGGCCTCTACTTCCGATCTATACTTACTATCTACACCTTATGGACAGAGTTAATTTTACAATAATTATATATAAAACACATTTTTTTTGCTCCTGAACTTCTACTCTCAACCTCTCCGATCATTTTCATGATGTCCATCCGGTTTGCTTCTATATGCCATATCTTTCTAACTGTGCTCTTTCCCAAAAGCTCCCAACATACAACCTATATACTTATTATGGACACAGTATGCTTACATTATTACCTATCTTTTTTATTATTTGTTGTTATTTGTTATTAGTCCCATCCTTCAACTCTATTCAATACCTCCCATCTATCTCTTAACACCATCCATATAGGATTTCTATTTGCCATATATATTTCAACCGTACTGTGATGTTTTACAAAAGTTCTGAACCTTTCTATTCTCATTGCTTCTACAGATTGTGAATTAAAAATAAACATTTTTGCTAAAAGTATTATTATATTATTGATTGATTGACTATGACTTTTCAGATCACCCAGTAATGCTATCTGCAAGGTTAGTTCCAGGTAAATATTGCAATCCTTTAGCCATTCCTGGACCTGTGTCCAAAAAACAAGCTACAAATGGACAGAACCAAAACAAATGATCTAATGATTCTGTCTCTTCACAGCAAAATCTGCAGAGCTGGGAAGATTGTATCCCCCATATAAATAACATTCTATTGGTAGCAAGAATTTTATATAATAATTTAAATTGAAAGATTCTAATTTTTGAATCCGGTGTCGTTTTGCGTGTCAGTTCATAAACGCTATGCCATGGGATCGGTACGTCAAAGATCTCTTCCCAACTATTTTGCAATCTATATGGGACGGCTGTCAATCCTTTGGTCCTTAAGTGAAACTGATATACTTTTTTTATTTATCACAGTTTTCCTTAACCAATTATGTTCTTTAATGCAAGGCCGACAAACAAGTTCCTTACTTTCTCCACTTTCCTCTTCCACTTTTGCGGTAAGGCTGCAATTATTTGGTTGTAATTTTGGGTAGAGCAGACATTTCCATATGTTTTTGTTAGCTGCATGTGCGACAACTCCACCAGTCCTACCGATGATGTAATTTACGAAGATTATACCTTTTTTAAACATTCTGTCAAAAAATAAAGGTTTTTTGTCAATTAGTATATTTGAATTTAACCACAATATTTGTTGCATTATTTGTTCTGTCGTTTCTGGAGGATTAAATTGAAATTGCAACCAACTTTCTATGGCTTGTTTTAGAAATAGTGATATTTGGGAGATTATTTCCTTTTCAAATAACTGGAAATGAGTTGTTGTAATCTGAATAAAGGGAAAAAGGCCTTTCTTGAACATTGGGTGAGACAATCTTACTAATTTGCTTGAGAACCAGTTCGGGTTTAAGTATAACTTTTGTATGACTGAAGCTTTTAGTGATAGGTCTAATGCTTTAATATTTAATAATTTCTGTCCTCCGAATTCATATTCATTATATAAATATGCCCTTTTCATTTTGTCTGGCTTGCCGTTCCAAATAAAATTGAATATTTTTTTCTCATATAATTTAAAAAACTGTTCGCTAGGCGTAGGCAAGACCATAAGCAAATAGGTAAACTGGGATAATACTAAAGAGTTAATCAGGGTGATTTTTCCACAAATTGACAGGCACCCACCTTTCCATGGTAGTAAGATCTAATCTATTTTTGCTAACTTTCTATTAAAATTTATTGAAGTGAGATCATTTATTTCCTTTGGGATATGTATTCCGAGTATATCCACATCACCATCAGACCATTTTTATTGGTAAACTACATGGTAATGTAAAAATTGTATTTTTTAGTGATCCAATACGTAATATAGTACGTTTGTCATAATTTGGTTGTAATCCAGAGAGGTTAGAAAATGTATCTAGATCCTCTGAGGCTGTGGAGGGATTCTAGTTGCGGATTTAAAAGAAAACATGAATCATCAGCGTACAATGACACCTTCTTAACACCCGCCCGCTTAACCCAGAAGCCAGCCGCACTAATGTGTCGGAGGAAACACTGTTCAACTGACGACTGAGTCAGCCTGCAGGCGCCCAGCCTGCCACAAGGAGTCGCTAGAGCGCGATAAGCCAAGTAAAGCCCCCCGGCCAAACCCTCCCCTAACCCGGACGACACTGGGCCAATTGTGCGCCGCTCTATGGGACTCCCGGTCACGGCCGGTTGTGACACAGCCTGGGTTCGAACCCGGGTTTGTAGTGACGCCTCAAGCACTGCGATGCAGTGCCTTAAACCGCTGCGCCACTCGGGAGCTTAAACCAAAGATTTTTATAACTAAACCAAGATAGACCACAGCTTGTCGTTTCCAATGGGAACAAGCAAGGAGGTGGGCAGAGCCAAGCACAAGCTAGCAAGATCCTATTGGCGCGTTCTAGCATTCATCTGCATATTTCCCTTAGGGAACACTTACTCTGTGAAGTGGCGTGTGCAATAACTCAATTCGCCTTAGCGCACCTTCTAAACAATGTGATTTTAAAAAATAATAATTTGCAACGGGTAAAGTCTACAAAACTTAGTCCACTCTGTTCATAACAGATTCTAGTTTTGAGATCAAATGTTTCATCGATGAGAATTTGCAGAATGTCGGCCAAAATCCATCTCGTTCCATCTTCCCCCACTGCCCGCCAGTGGGCTTCCTCTCAATGAGTGGAAACGCCAAGCGGATGCTTCACCTTTATACATCAGTGAAATATGTCTCATTTTTCTAGCTGTGCCTAAACCCTTGCTTACCATTTCCTTTCCTAACCATTTTAAATGTCAACTTCAATGGGGTAGGGACGTCCCAAGGATATCATATAGCACGGACCATTGTTTACTCTTGGTCCACTCTTAAAAAAAAGAAGATATATATATATATATTTATTTTTTATTTTTAACAATACAATACAAATGGCCACTCCCATCAGTGGGTGCGCTTGCCCCCCCCACCCGAGACGCTGGCAAGGCCCAAGGGCGAGAAAAATCAAGCCCCGCCTGACGTCCGGACGGGCATGGAGGCGAGTACACCCATAACCACCAGGAACAGCACACACACCGCTCACAACATGAAGCCAAACCACAAAACATAAATAGCGACATGCAAAACACACAATGATCCCGCACCCGCGCTCACCTCTGATTGGAGGACCTCAAACATTTACACTGTACATTTGTGTATATAACTATTCCAACACTCATCAATTCCACCCTTCTGGCATCCACAGATCAACCCATCTTTACCAATAAATCATATAAATTCTACAATTTCCTCTCGCAATACATCACTCCATTCTCCCATGGTATCTCACTAGGGACTTGAACCTCCCCATCTGAAACGGATTGATCCATCAATTGTTGTTTAGTATATCAGTCCATTGTTAAGCAGAATTGCCAACAACCCGATGCATCCAGTTTTCAGGAATACAGCTAATTCAACCTAGCTTACTTTTCCAGATGAAAACCGGATGTGGGAACTCCGCTCAGGCGTTTCTTTTACACCTGCTACGTTAGGTTACCTTTGGTCTGAACGCTGTGTACAATGTCAGGAAGTAGCATTAGCCACCATAGCATGGTGGTGGAAAATGGTGTTTCATAAAGAAAGTATGCATATTTTCCCCATTTTTCCCCCCGCCTTCTCGCCATTAAATTGAGTTAAGGAGGAAATCGACGCCTTTGCAGCCTGAATGGAGAATGTTTTATGCACGAACCGGTCAACAAGGGATACGTGTGTATAGCCGGCTTCATGGATTCCCTTTGGACGGTAAGATGAAACGACTCGATACCGTCATCTGCCGGCCTTTTGGGCTAGGCCAAGGCAAGCTATTAGATATCGATTACATTTTCACAGCCTGTCTTTGTAATATTCTCTTTGTAGGACAAACTGGGCCTGAATGTAGCCTAAATGTCAAGATATCGGGGAAAGTGATAGACAAATAGTCAAACAAACGGATGATAAGAAAGACTGGAAGGAGTAAACAGATCAGGGGAACTGATGATGAAGGCTGTTAAAACGCCTTGGTTTGATCATGAAGATGTATTATGCGTGGTCCTCTGTAGCTCAGCTGGTAGAGCATGGCGCTTGTAACGCCAAGGTAGTGGGTTCGATCCCCGGGACCACCCATACACAAAAATGTATGCACGCATGACTAAGTCGCTTTGGATAAAAGCGTCTGCTAAATGGCATATTATTATTATTATTATTATTATTATTATTATTATCAACTTAAATTGTCCTCAGAGAGTTGCTGAATATTTGACATTTCAGGTTTCCTCATATATTCGTTCACCTTGGTTCAAAATCTAATTGTATTTGTCACATGCGCCAAATACAACAGGTATAGACTTTACAGTGAAATGCTTGCTTACGAGCCCTTCCAAACAATGCAGAGTTTAAAAAAAGTATATAAATATTAATACACAAGAATGGAGCTATATACAGGGAGTACCAGTACCAGATCAATGAGGTAGATATGTACATGAAGGCAGGCTAAGGCATCAACATGATTAAGAGTAGTAGAGCGTAAGTGTTTGTTGTGGTGGTATGCGTGTGTGTGTGGTCCTCTGTAGCTCAGTTGGTAGAGCATGGTGTTGGCGATGACAGGATAGTGGGTTCGATTCCCAGAACTACCTATACGTAAAACGTATGTACACATGACTGTATGTTGCTTTGGATGAAAGTGTCTGCTAAATGGCATTTATTATTATAATATTATTATAATGTATGCGTATGCCTGTGTATGTGAGTGTCAGTTTAGTGTGAGTGTGTGTATATGTAGTCTTGTGAGTGTGCATAGAGCCAGTGCAAGATAGTCCGGGTTACCATTTTAATTAGCTATTTAGAAGTGTTATGGCTATTTAGCATTCTTGGGGGTAGAAGCTGTCTCGGAGCCTGTTGGTCCGAGAGCAGATGCGCCGGTACCGTTTGCCGGACGGTAGCAGAGTGAAGTCTTTGGCTTAGGTGGCTGGAGTATTTGGAAATTTTTCGGGCCTTCCTCTGACACCCCCTGATATAGAGGTCCTGGATGGCAGGGAGCTCGACCCCAGTGATCAAATCAAATTGTATTTGTCACATACACGTGTTTAGCAGATGTTATTGCGGGTGTAGCGAAATGCTTGTGCTTCTAGCTCCGACAGTGCAGTAATATCTAACAAGTAATATCTAACAATTTCACAACATATACCCAATACACACAAATCTAAGTAAGGAATGGAATTAAGAATACAGTGGGGGAAAAAAGTATTTAGTCAGCCACCAATTGTGCAAGTTCTCCCACTTAAAAAGATGAGAGGCCTGTAATTTTCATCATAGGTACACGTCAACTATGACAGACAAATTGAGAAGAAAAAAAATCCAGAAAATCACATTGTAGGATTTCTAATGAATTTATTTGCAAATTATGGTGGAAAATAAGTATTTTGTCACCTACAAACAAGCAAGATTTCTGGCTCTCACAGACCTGTAACTTCTTCTTTAAGAGGCTCCTCTGTCCTCCACTCGTTACCTGTATTAATGGCACCTGTTTGAACTTGTTATCACTATAAAAGACACCTGTCCACAACCTCAAACAGTCAAACTCCACTATGGCCAAGACCAAAGAGCTGTCAAAGGACACCAGAAACAAAATTGTAGACCTGCACCAGGCTGGGAAGACTGAATCTGCAATAGGTAAGCAGCTTGGTTTTAAGAAATCAACTGTGGGAGCAATTATTAGGAAATGGAAGACATACAAGACCACTGATAAACTCCCTCGATCTGGGGCTCCACGCAAGATCTCACCCCGTGGGTTCAAAATGATCACAAGAACGGTGAGCAAAAATCCCAGAACCACACGGGGGGACCTAGTGAATGACCTGCAGAGAGCTGGGACCAAAGTAACAAACGCCTACCATCAGTAACACACTACGCCGCCAGGGACTCAAATCCTGCAGTGCAGACGTGTCCCCCTGCTTAAGCCAGTACATGTCCAGGCCCGTCTGAAGTTTGCTAGAGTGCATTTGGATGATCCAGAAGAGGATTGGGAGAATGTCATATGGTCAGATGAAACCAAAATAGAACTTTTTGGTAAAAACTCAACTCGTCGTGTTTGGAGGACAAAGAATGCTGAGTTGCATCCAAAGAACACCATACCTACTGTGAAGCATGGGGGTGGAAACATCATGCTTTGGGGCTGTTTTTGTGCAAAGGGACCAGGACAACTGATCCGTGTAAAGGAAAGAATGAATGGGGCCATGTATCGTGAGATTTTGAGTGAAAACCTCCTTCCATCAGCAAGGGCATTGAAGATGAAACGTGGCTGGGTCTTTCAGCATGACAATGATCCCAAACACACCGCCCGGGAAATGAAGGAGTGGCTTCGTAAGAAGCATTTCAAGGTCCTGGAGTGGCCTAGCCAGTCTCCAGATCTCAACCCCATAGAAAATCTTTGGAGGGAGTTGAAAGTCCGTGTTGCCCAGCGACAGCCCCAAAACATCACTGCTCTAGAGGAGATATGCATGGAGGAATGGGCCAAAATACCAGCAACAGTGTGTGAAAACCTTGTGAAGACTTACAGAAAACGTTTGACCTGTGTCATTGCCAACAAAGGGTATATAA
Organism: Coregonus clupeaformis; assembly: GCF_020615455.1. Taxonomy (NCBI): domain Eukaryota; kingdom Metazoa; phylum Chordata; class Actinopteri; order Salmoniformes; family Salmonidae; genus Coregonus; species Coregonus clupeaformis. The sequence continues at coordinate 46,574,719 of NC_059214.1, read as the reverse complement.
CAAAGTATTGAGAAACTTTTGTTATTGACCAAATACTTATTTTCCACCATAATTTGCAAATAAATTCATTAAAAATCCTACAATGTGTTTTTCTGGATTTTTTTTCCTCATTTTGTCTGTCATAGTTGACGTGTACCTATGATGAAAATTACAGGCCTCTCTCATCTTTTTAAGTGGGAGAACTTGCACAATTGGTGGCTGACTAAATACCTTTTTTCCCCACTGTATATACATATATGGACGAGCAATGGCAGAGTGGCATGGACTAAGAAATTTATAGAATACAGTATATACATATGAGATGAGTAATGCAAGATATGTAAACATTATTAAAGTGACTAATGTTCCATTTCTTAAAGTGGCCAGTGATTTCTATAGGCAGCAGCAGCCTCTAATGTGTTAGTGATGGCTATTTAACAGTATGATGGCCTTGAGATAGAAGCTGTTTTTCAGTCTCTCAGTCCCAGCTTTGATGCACCTGTACTGACCTCGCCTTCTGGATGATAGCAGGGTGAACAGGCAGTGGCTCGGGTGGTTGATGTCCTTGATGATCTTTTTGGCCTTCCTGTGACATCGGGTGCTGTAGGTGTCCTAGAGGGCGGGTAGTTTGCCCCCAGTAATGCGTTCGGCAGACCACACCACCCTCTGCAGAGCCCTGCGGTTGCGGGCGGTGCAGTTGCCGTACCAGGCGGTGATACAGCCCAACAGGATGCTCTCAATTGGGCATCTGCAGAGGGTGGTCTGGTTTTAGGTGCCAAGCCAAATTTCTTCAGCCTCCTGAGGGTGAAGAGGCTCTGTTGCGCCTTCTTCACCACACTGTCTGCGTGGGTGGACCATTTCAGTTTGTCAGTGATCGCCAAGGAACTTAAAGCTTTCAACCGTCTCAACTGCGGTCCCGTAGATGTGGAAAGGGGGGTGCACCCTCTGCTGTTTCCTGAAGTCCACGATAATCTCCCTTGTTTTGTTGACATTGAGTGAGAGGTTATTTTCCTGGCACCACACTCCCAGAGCCCTCACCACCTCCCTGTAGGTGGTTTCGTCATTGTTGGTAATCAGACCTACTATTGTTGTCATCTGCAAACTTGGTTGAGTTGGAGGCGTGTGTTGCCACGCAGTCATGTGTTAACAGGGAGGGAGTACAGGAGGGGGCTGAGCACGCACCCTTGTGGGGCCCCAGTGTTGAGGATCAGCGAAGTGGAGGTGTTGTTTCCTACCTTCACCACCTGGGGGCGGCCCGTCAGGAAGTCAACTCCCGAGTGGCGCAGTGGTCTAAGGCACTGCACCGCAGTGCTAGCTGTGCCACTAGAGATCCTGGTTCGAATCCAGCCTCTGTCGTAGCCGGCCGTGACCGGGAGACCCATGGGGCGGCGCACAATTGGCCCAGCGTCGTCCAGGGTAGGGGAGGGAATGCCCGGCAGGGATGTAGCTCAGTTGGTAGAGCATGGTGTTTGCAACGCCAGGGTTGTGGGTTCGATTCCCACGGGGGGCCAGTATGATTAAAAAAATAAATAATAATGTATGCACTCACTAACTGTAAGTCGCTCTGGATAAGAGCGTCTGCTAAATGACTAAAATGTAAATGTAAATGTAAGTCCAGGACCCAGTTGCACAGGGCAGGGGTCAGACCCAGGGCCTCGAGCTTAATGATGAGCTTGGAGGGTACTATGGTGTTGAATGCTGAGATATAGTCAATGAACAGCATACTTACATAGGTATTCCTCTTGTCCAGATGGGATAGGGCAGTGTGCAGTGTGATGGCAATTGCATCGTCTGTGGATCTATTGGGGCGGTAAGCAAATTGAAGTGGGTCTAGGGTGACATGTAAGGTAGAAGTGATATGATCCTTGACTAGTCTCTCAAAGCACTTCATGATGACAGAGGTGAGTGCTATGGGGCGATAGTCATTTAGTTCAGTTACCTTTGCTTTCTTGGGTACAGGAACAATGGTGGCCATCTTGAAGCATGTGGGGACAACAGACTGGGATAGTGAGAGATTGAATATGTCCGTAAACACCAGCCAACTGGTCTGAGGACACGGCTAGGGATGTTGTCTGGGCCGGCAGCCTTGTGGGGGTTAACATGCTTAAATGTCTTACATCGGCCACGGAGAAGGAGAGCCCACAGTCCTTGGTGGTGGGCCGCGTCGGTGGCACTGTGTTATCCTCAAAGCGGGCGAAGAAGGTGTTTAGCTTGTCCGGAGGCAAGACGTCGGTGACGTGGCTGGTTTTACTTTTGTAGTCTGTGATTGTCTGTAGACCCTGCCACATACGTCTCGTGTCTGAGCCGTTGAATTGCGACTCAACTTTGTCTCTATACTGATGTTTTGCCTGTTTAATTGCATTTACATTTACATTTTAGTCATTTAGCAGACGCTCTTATCCAGAGCGACTTACAGTTAGTGAGTGCATACATTATTATTTATTTTTTTAATCATACTGGCCCCCCGTGGGAATCGAACCCACAACCCTGGCGTTGCAAACACCATGCTCTACCAACTGAGCTACATCCCTGCCGGGCATTCCCTCCCCTACCCTGGACGACGCTGGGCCAATTGTGCGCCGCCCATGAGTCTCCCGGTCGCGGCCGGCTGCGACAGAGCCTGGATTCGAACCAGGATCTCTAGTGGCACAGTTAGCACTGCGATGCAGTGCCTTAGACCACTGCACCACTCAGGAGTCTATTGGGCATCTCCAATTGCCTTGCGGCGCGAATAGCTACACTGTTTGTATTCTGCCATATTCCCAGTCACCTTGCCATGGTTAAATGTGGTGGTTCGCGCTTTCAGTTTGGTGCGAATGCTGCCATCTATCCACGGTTTCTGGTTAGGGTAGGATTTAATAGTCACAGTGGGCACAACATCTCCTATAAACTTCCTAATAAACTCGGTCACCGTTTCAGTGTATTTGTCTAAATTATTTTCGCAAGCTACCTGGAACATATCCCAGTCCGCGTGATCAAAACAATCTTGAAGCGTGGATTCCGATTGGTCAGACCAGCGTTGAATAGTCCTTAGCACGGGTACTTCCTGTTTTGAGTTTCTGCCTATAGGAAGGGAGAAGCAAAATGGAGTCGTGGTCAGATTTGTCGAAAGGAGGGTGGGGGAGGGCCTTATAACCATCCCGGAAGTTCGAATAGCAATGGTCGAGGATTTTAGCAGTCGATATGTTGATAGAACTTCGGCAGCCTAGTCCTCAAATTTGCTTTGTTAAAATCTCCAGCTACAATAAATACAGCCTCAGGATATGTGGTTTCCAGTTTGCATAAAGTCCAGTGAAGTTCTTTGAGGGTCGTCGTGGTATCTGCTTGAGGGGGGATATACACAGCCGTGACTATAACCGAAGAAAATTATCTTGGGAGATAATAGATTTGATTGTGAGGTATTCTAGTTCGGGTGAACGAAAGGACTTGAGTTCTTGTATGTTACTACAGTTACACCATGAGTCATTAATCATGAAACACACACCTCCGCCCTTCTGCTTCCTGGAGAGATATTTATTCCTGTCTGCGCGTTGAACTGAGAACCCATCTGGCTGGACCGATTTCGACAGAATATCCAGAGAGAGCCTCGTTTCCGTGAAACAAAGTATGTTACAGGTCTTGATGTCTCTCTGGAAAGAAATCCTTGCCCTGAGCTCATCGACATTGTTATCCAAAGACTGAACATTAGCGAGTAATATACTTGGAAGCGGTGGGTGGTGTGCGCGCCTCCTAAGTCGAACCAGCAGGCCGCTCCGAATGCCCCTCCGCCGGCGATGTTTTGGGTCAGCCGCTGGAATCCGTTCAATTGCCCTGGGGAGAGCAAACAAAACATCTGCTTCGGGAAAGTCGTATTCCTGGTCGTAATGCTGGTAGTTCTGGTGAGTTACTGCTGCTCTGATATCCAATAGTTTTTCCCGGCTGTATGTAATGATGCAAAACACTTTCTGAGCTAATAATGTAAAAAATAATACATAAAAAAACAAAATACCGCAAAGTTTCCAAAGAGCTAGTCGCGAGGCCGCCATCTTCGTCAGTGATGTACTTGGATCAGCTCCTTGGTATTACTGATATTGAGGGAGAGGTTGTTGTCCTGGCACACTGCCAAGTGTCTGACCTCCTCCCTGTAGGCTGTCTCATTGCTGTCGGTGATAAGGCCTACCACCGCCATTTCGTGTAAGCGAGGTACTAGTGACTGTGTTTTCCTCTGCACAGACAGATGAGACGGATATCAGCTAATGACAATGTGATTGATGACATCAGTAGTGTTGTATCCTCGAAAGCCACATGAGACTAGTATTGATAGAAGTTACTGTATTGTAGAAATGAACCAAGTAGCAGACATGCTTCTTCATTCCAACGGTTCTTAAACTTTTTGTGGTGTGACCCACTAAAGCTTTTGGAATTTATGTGACTGCCACATCAATGGAATCAGCGTTTTATGTTGGCACAACCCAGTCTGCCACCACATTAAAGGAATTGGCCACAACATTACCCCAAGGTTACTTACCTACTCAGTGGTTGCGTCGCTATAGTCTCAAATGGCTCCTCCATCTCTTCTCCTTCATCTGCACTTATCTAATAACACACGATCGGTGAAAGCAACATTATGGTGGTGAATGCCTACAGAGGTTGCTTGTCAACTTCTTTCACATCTGTGCAGATAAGGGAAAGGAGGTGAGGAGAGGAGGCCACTTAAGACAATTGAGATGCACCCTGTGAGACCTTACCACCCGCCAGCTAAGGATCGGACAGCGCTGTATCTTTTTGTCTATCCATCTGTGGTTGTAGACTGGCATTGACTTCATTGACTTGTTACATCATTACAGCGGTCACGTTGCATCAGAGCTTTGCTGCCACTGATGCCCCGCCCACGGCTGCTGCCCCTCAAACCACGTCTCCGCCTCCTGCACCCCCGGCCCTGCCCGAGAGGGGCAACTACACTGTAACCAACGGCAATGGGACCGCCTGTCTGATGGCCCTCATGGGACTGCAGCTCAACGTCAGCTTCAGCTCTGCCGCTTTCAATAAGGTACGCACACACAGACTTGCACATTCTTGAAGCCCAGCACCTCTCACACACAGTCTTGTTTTACTAACCTTGTGGGGACACATCATTGATTCCCATTCAAAATACTATTTTCCTTGACCCCAAAACCCAACCCTAACACTAATTCTAACCCTATACCCCCTAGGAATAGCCTTTATCCTTGTGGGGACCGGCAAAATGTCCCCAGTTGGTCAAATGTTTGTTTGTTCACTATTCTTGTGGGACTTCTGGTCCCCTCAAGTATAGTTAAACATGTCCACACACACACACACTCACAGCCCTGTGTCTTGTTGTCCTGTGTGTGCAGACTGTGCTGGACGTGGTGAACCTGCAGCCCAACATGACTAAGAGCTCAGGGTCATGTGACTCGGACAGCGCCACCCTGCTGCTGAAGGCTGACGAGGAGAGAATCAACCTCACCCTCATCTTCTCCCTGGTCAGAACTCTCTTTTGACCTTTTCTTTGTTTCTCTTTACTTTTCTCTTTCTTTGGCTGTCTGCCACTTCACTTAGTTTTCTCTCTGTCGCTCTCTCTCTGTCGTCGCTCTCTCTCTGTCGTCGCTCTCTCTCTCTCTCGCTCTGTCGTCGCTCTCTCGCTCTGTCGTCGCTCGCTCTCGCTCTGTCGTCGCTCTCTCTCGCTCTGTCGTCGCTCTCTCTCGCTCTGTCGTCGCTCTCTCTCGCTCTCTCTCTGTCGTCGCGCTCTCGCTCTGTCGTCGCTCTCTCGCTCTTGCTCTCTGTCGTCGCTCTCTCTCGCTCTTGCTCTCTGTCGTCGCTCTCTCTCGCTCTTGCTCTCTGCCGTCGCTCTCTCTCTCTCTGCCGTCGCTCTCTCTCTCTCTGCCGTCGCTCTCTCTCTCTCTGCCGTCGCTCTCTCTGCAGTCGCTCTCTCTCTGTCATCGCACTCTGTCGTCACTCTCTCTGTCGTCACTCTCTCTGTCGTCACTCTCTCTGTCGTCGCGCTCTCTCTCTGTTGTCGCGCTCTCTCTCTCTGTCGTCACGCTCTCGCTCTCTGTCCTCGCTCTCTGTCGTCGCGCTCTCTCTGTCGTCGCGCTCTCTCTGTCGTCGCGCTCTCTCTGTCGTCGCGCTCTCTCTGTCGTCGCGCTCTCTCTGTCGTCGCTCTCGCTCTCTGTCGTCGCTCTCTCTCTGTAGTCGCTCTCTCTCTGTCGTCGCTCTCTCTCTCTCTGTCGTCGCTCTCTCTCTGTCGTCGCTCTCTCTCTCTCTGTTGTCCATCTTTTTCTTTATTTATTCTTGCTTCCATTAATACATTAGTACATGCAGTAAGGTTTTCTGTATCAGTAGTAAAGGCTTTTGGCACTAACACCTGACTGCCATAAGATGGAGCCTCATGAACAAGCAGAGGACAGGCACTCGTGAACTATTGTTCCAGTCGTGAGTGTGGTGTACACACTGTGTGGCGTCACTGGTTCTCTTGTGTCTGCAGAATGCCACGTCCAGTAAGTACCACCTCAGTGGAGTGACCCTGTCGGCAGCCTGGCCGGACATGAGTGGTGAGTCTGGATCCATGTATTATTAATCTACTAGCCATCCTCTTACAACCCCAATCTGCCATGTATGCAGTTTCTCCAGTGTTGAAAACCTTCTATAATCCTCCTCTCCCACACTCTTCCATCCCCCACATTACTGTAACGTCTTCTCCTTTTTTTATTATCCCGTTTCACATCCCAACCTTTACCTCCCCCCGAGCTGACAAGGTAAAAATCTGTTGTTCTGCCCCTGAGCAAGGCAGTTAACTCACTGTTCCCCAGGCGCCAATGACGTGGATGTCGATTTAAGGCAGCCCCCCTTCAACTCTGATTCAGAGGGGTTGGGTTAAATGCTGAAGACACATTTCAGTTGAATGTATTCAGTTGGTACAACGGACTAGGTATCCCCCTTTCCTTTCCCTAGTTTATCATCCTTCGTACCCCACCCTTAACCTCTCTCCCTGTGGTCCCTCCAGAGCCCTTCTCAGCCAGTAACAGTAGTCTGGACTACCTGCGTGGTACCCTGGGGCGGAGCTACATGTGTCGTGAGGAGCAGACTCTGGCTGTGACTGTGAACTTCTCTCTCAACACCTTCCAGCTGCAGGTGCAGCCCTTTGGCCTCACCGGGTACCAGTTTGGAGCAGGTACTGTACTGGGGGTTACCGCTTCACGTGGGACTGTTTCAGTAGGGGACATGGGGGTTACCATTCCATGTGGTACTATTTCAATAGGGGACTGTGGGTTACCATTCAATGTGTTAATGTTTCAGGAGGGGATTGTTATCCACATTGCTGAGATTGGAATAATAGATGATTATTATGATCACTGCTTTTCTTTCTTCTTATCTTTCAATTTCTTATTTTTCTCCACTTTCCCTCGCCTGCTCTTCTGTCTCTCTCTCTAATTCCCCTTCTTTCTCACTGCCTCTGTTTGTCTCCCTCTCCAGCGGAGGAGTGTCAGCTGGATGAGGATGACATGTTGATCCCCATCATCGTGGGCGCTGCGCTGGCCGGACTTGTCCTCGTCGTCCTCGTGGCCTACCTCATCGGCAGGAAGAGGAGCCACGCCGGCTACCAGACCATCTAAGATCACTTCCTGTCGACTGACCCCCACCACCAAGAGCCAGAGAGCGCTACCCCACCACCTCACCCCCCAGCTACTAACAATCACCTGGATTGACTGAACCTCACTGCGACCCCTAAACTGAACTTCCTAACCCCTATTCAGTTGGTCTCATCCTAGAACCCTCCCCTCCCCATCTTCCCCTCCGAACTCACTCACTAGCCCCACGTTGGGTATCCATGGGGTTGATATGCGCTTTCAGGACTGAACTGCTCCTTTGTATGAAAAAAATAAAGGGAATCTGCTGAGAGATTGTATTTACATAACGAAACACTCGACAGTAGAGCTCTTCACGGATCCATCTGTACCCGAGACCCGAACCAGAATTCTAAATAGTGTCACGGATCTGAACTGATAACCACAGGTAGGCCTCTATGTAATTTTAACTTCCTTGTCCGGAAGAGCCCGTACATATCCGAATGCGATTGCTACGGTAGAGAAATTGAATTTATGCTGCTGCTCTTACATTTCACGAGAGTGGAGCTTGTTGGCCAATCATAAGTTATCAAAGCCGCAATAGGCTAGTCATAGAGCCTCCGTGTGTGGCAAAGTTAGGAGATATCTAATTAATGGAACTAAAAGTTAAACGAGAAGGATAGGCTACAACGACCATATTCTGAATGGAGTTGAGGATGAGAATGCAGCCTCAATTAGCCTAGCTCGCTAACGTTAGCTAGCTTAACTAGCTTCTCCCGGTACTACATAATAATATGATGATAAATAACTTTGCTATGGCAGCTATTAATCTACTATAGCGCGAGTCGGCTTGGTTGCTGTCTCATCTCTCCCTCCCTCCTCCCCGTGTCACTCGCTCACAGTATGGCCCCTCCCCCACCTGCTGGAGCGGCACCTCTCTCTCCCTCTCGCGCTTTATCAGCTCCAGTTAAAAGTATCAGCTCCAGTTAATAAAGTAGCTCTAAAAATTTTTTAAAAAATGTTGCTTCCCTCATTCAGATTATACCAGGTCTGGATCTGAACAGGTCTATACGGAACGGGTCTATCTATGTCCGGGTCCGTTCGGAATGGGTCTCTGACTATATTTAAAAAGAAAATATTTATACATATCGGGTTCGAGTGGGAAAGCCCCAGGTCCATTTCAGAATTGGTCCAACTTTTTGGACCCGTGAAGACCTCTACTTGAGAGACAACATTGCTGGGGGGGCTCATAACCATATGCTGAATAATAATCCACACTATTTGTAGCCTAGGGTCTCATATCATGCTTAAATTTGACTGGTGTCTGACAAAGGAATTCTGAGGGATTGTTTGTGTACAAGCATTGCTGCTGCTGTTTAATTTGTTCTCGGTTTTGGTTGGTGGCCATTGTCAGTCACATAATAGGAGGCTGTTGTTACTCCTGTGTAAAGGGAATATTATGACTGTCGCTGGCTGCTACAACCAATCCCCTCCTCTCAACCAACGGAAGTTAGGACTTGTTGCATAAGGTTTTCAACATCTTTGAACTTAATGAAGTTGTAACTCTGAATATAATATGGAGTTGATGGAAGTCGCCCCTAACCGAAGCTCCAGGGTCAGATATTTTTGCATCCTACTATGATTTGGGGCTGGGTAATCTGATCCTAGATCTGTGGTTAGGGGCTAAGCTAGGTACCAGCTGCAGTTTGAGAATGGTAGTGTTCCTTAATCCATCTCTTAGGGGTGGCCTATGTGGATGTTTTTGTGCACCTTCTTGGGTTCCTCTTGGACTGACTTGAGGAACCAGGGTAAAGGTAATTTGATGGTGAAGCAGTTGGTCTGCATACCACCGCTTATAGTTCCATTATTAAACGGCACTGCATGGTCAAACCGACGTCTGCATTGGCCGTGCAGCATTAACGGCGATACAGCCTCTGCAGAGGTCAGGGCATTCATACGTTTTGTGCTTCATGGAGCAAAGCAGAGCTGTTGTCAAGGAAGTGAGTTTGTTTATACAGGACCTCCTGCCCTCACCTACAGTCAACCAATCATGTCAATGCAGAGCTATACGGAGCCCTCCACATTGTTACAACATTTGAGAGGCACGGTCATGCAGTACGGCGCTTGATTTGGCATCTGCACACCCTCCATACGAAGCCTCCGATCACATTTCCGGACCAAGCATAAATTGGCTTTAAGACGGGGTGATTTTTGTTGCTCTGACGGTACATCCAGTGATACACTAAGGGGAGTGGTTGTTACAGTAGAATTACATGGTGCTTACAAATGGCTGAACTCAAACTGCACCTGTGTAACTTGGGACACTTGTGAATAGTCACGTTATTAGGTGGTTTTCTCAAGTTAGGATTCAGGATATTATAGTTATTGTCCTGAGGGAGTTGGAGTTACTGTCAATAGAACAGCACCGTTTTAGGGAGGACATAATTTCTCCACCACAAAATAAATGTTAAATGCCAAATGGAATCTGTGCCTCACCACTTACAAGAAAGATGGGATCTATGCTAATGTTCCAGTTACTCACACTCTAATATGTCTCAAATGACACCCTATTCTATTCCCCATGTAATACACAGTTGGTTGTCATTTGGGACATAACCTTTTTGTCTCTACACAGCGTTACCTTGTTAGGGACGTTTTCTTGTTTCTTAGATTTGCCTGGCCTGTTGAACGAACAGAGGATGCATTATTTGGAGTGAAAGGGGGAAGTAAAAAAAAAAAAGAACGTGCTTTTTTTTGTTCCACCCCTCATCTAGAAGTGTTAACATCCATAGGTAGTGATTTAATAAGGTTTTAAGAATGTTTGTTTTTTTAAGTGTAGAGGTCAATAAAAAAATAAGCTGAAGGAATGAGCTCTGTGTAGTTGTCTGTCTTAGCATTTTTTGGTCTGGCGTTTGCCAAAACCTATGGCTATATTCTAGAGGACTTGTATTTGGGAACCGATCGCAATGCTTGGAGAACAAAACACATTGTTTCAATCCTCACGTTTAAATCGACAGTAACTTCAACTACAAAAGGTAATTGTGAGAGAGCAGCCCTTTATTGTGGCAAAAACAGAGTCGAAAGGTCCAATTCCTAAACCTTACACCCTAAGAAGTCAAATCCTAACGAGGTATGATTGCACAAGCTTAACAAACTGTAATTCATGCATTCAATGGAAGATTAGCGCACAGATCAAGTTAGGATTCGGGCCTAAGTATGCACTTGCTTACTGTCCCTCATGGATTTAAAGCATTTGTATGGTGTAAGTATGGGCTAGAGTTTATTTTCCCAGGCGATTCCTGGATGGGAGTGAATGATGGTACACTTCAGGGAGGGTGGAGGAGTGGACTACAGCCTGTGACTTCATTTCAGAATTGACACCATTATCTACAACCCTTCTCCACTGTCAAATCACAACCTATTGTTCCCATGATCCTACCACAGGAAAAGTACAAAATTACAGTTTTTGCTTCTCACAATGCAAAGAATCGCTACCTGAGAACAACAAATAATCTTCAGTTGGGGTACTACAATCGCTCAGCCCATTTTAGCATCTCAGAAGATTGCCATGTCATCATACGGTTCCTGAGATATTACACATTTCTCCAGGGATTGTGAGATCTGATGATCTGTTTAGCGTGAGGGCAAATAAAGATGACCTGGAACATGCGCAGGGCTATTGCTTTAGGGAGGTTATTAGTGGTGGAGGAGTGGTCAGGGGTGGAATCTGGTCTCCTCCGCCACAATACGCTCTCGGCACGTCTCCCGCAGCTTAGAGATGGTTGCCATGGAGAGACTTCCTGGTTCCCTGAAGATTTCCTGTCAATGTCAGGAAGAAGAGAAAGGAGGATTCCTGTCAATGTCAGGAAGAAGAGAAAGGAGGACTTCCTGTCAATATGAGGAAGAAGAGAAAGGAGGACTTCCTGTCAATATCAGGAAGAAAAGAAAGGAGTTAGTAAACTGTTTGTGGACCAGTTCATGGATGAAGTTACCAATGGACACTGATCACAGACCCTAGATCTGTGCCTAAGGTTACTTCTCTCTTCTGAAGTACCTTACCTTCATGAAGGTGTGGCAGTCGTATGTAAAGGCTCCCTGAGTGATCAGTTTGAAGCGCTCACACAGCTCGACCATGGAGCGGGCCTGCAGGATCTCAGCCTGGTGGTGGCGAATCAGAGTCAAGGCCACGCGGAACAGGATCTTAGAACCCTCATAAAACAAGCAATCCCAGATCCGCAGAACTGTCTGGGGAAGACGAGAGATGTGTGAAAGACAAAAAATATAATAATTATCTTACACAGGGTGATGATAGGACCCAGACTGAAATACTGTCTCAACAAGCACATACAAACACACCCACCCCAGACCCCACTGCCCCTCACCTCTACAGGCAGGACGTCGATGTAGAGGCAGATGAACCATCGGGAGACCACCAGGGTCCACATGACGTTGTGTTGGACCATGGCCTGCCACACAGCCGGGGATTTGACCCTCACCAGCTCCCCCAACACCTCCTGGTCCATCTTCAACCCCAGCATGGCCGGGTTGTAGTAGTCTACAACACAACAAGGACAGCTCAGGTTAATTCAGTTGTGTGTGTGACAAGGGGTTGTGTGTGTGTGTGTGTGTAAAGTCTAATTGTATTTGTCACACGCTGAATACAATGGGTGTACACTATATAGCCCTTCCCAACGATGCAGAGTTAAAAAACTATAATAACAATAGTAACACAAAGAATAAAATACACAAGAATGGAGCGATATACAGGAAGTACCAGTACCAGATCAATGTGGAGCTATATACAGGAAGTACCAGTACCAGATCAATGTGGAGCTATATACAGGAAGTACCAGTACCAGATCAATGTGGAGCTATATACAGGAAGTACCAGTACCAGATCAATGTGGAGCTATATACAGGAAGTACCAGTACCAGATCAATGTGGAGCTATATACAGGAAGTACCAGTACCAGATCAATGTGGAGCTATATACAGGAAGTACCAGTACCAGATCAATGTGCAGGGGTACGAGGTATTTGAGGTAGATATGTACATGAAGGCAGGGTAAAGTGACTAGGCATCAGGATAGATAATAATAAGGTATTTGAGGTAGATATGTACATGAAGGCAGGGTAAAGTGACTAGGCATCAGGATAGATAATAATAAGGTATTTGAGGTAGATATGTACATGAAGGCAGGGTAAAGTGACTAGGCATCAGGATAGATAATAATAAGGTATTTGAGGTAGATATGTACATGAAGGCAGGGTAAAGTGACTAGGCATCAGGATAGATAAGAGTAAAATAAATAAAACAGTAGCAGCATCATATGATGAGTGTAACAGTGTGTGTGTGTGGGGTACATAGATGGTATATATCCTGAGAAACATCCTGTGGTTATTCATCTTGTAATGTGAGCATGACAAACCCAGTGTCTTACCACAAGCCATGTGATCATGGTGCTATTGCACAGAAGGACACAGCAATAGAACCTTCCACAAACAAGTAGGTCTACAACTATGTACACTGGCTTCAGGAAGTATTCACACCTTTTGACTTTTTCCACATTTTGTTGTGTTACCAAAGTCAGCGTGCATGCACCCGGCCCGCCACAAGGAGTCGCTAGAGCGCGATGCGACAAGGACATCCCGGCCAGCCAAACCCTCCCCTAACCCGATCGAACCCGGGTCTGTAGTGACGCCTCTAGCACTGCGATGCAGTGCCTTAGACCGCTGCACCACTCGGGAGGCAGCAATAATAGTGTACCCCACACATACACCTATTGGTAGATGGGTAAAAACATTAAAAGCAGATATTGAATATCCCTTTGAGCATGGTGAAGTTATTATTTACATTTTGGATGGTGTATCAATACACCCAGTCACTACAAAGATACAGGCGTCCTTCCTAACTCAGTTGCCGGAGAGGAAGGAAACCACTCAGGGATTTCACCATGAGGCCAATGGTGACTTTAAAACAGTTACAGAGTTTAATGGCTGTGATAGGAGAAAACTGAGGATGGGTCAACAACATTGTAGTTACTCCACAATACTAACTAAGTGGAAAGGAGGAAGCCTGTACAGCAGGGTTCTTCAATTCCGGTCCTGGAGGGCCGAAACACCTCTGTTTTTCATCCTCTCCTTCTAATCAGGGGCTAATTCAGACCTGGGACACCAGGTGAGTGCAATTAACTACCAGGTAGAAATAAAAAACAGAAGTGTTTCGGCCCTCCAGGACCGGAATTGAAGAACCCTGCTGTACAGAATACAAATATTCCAAAACATGCATCCTGTTTCTAACCAAGCACTAAAGTAATACTGCAAAAAATATGGCAAAGCAATTCACTTTTTGTTTGGGCCATTTCCAATAAAGCACATTACTGAGTACCACTCTCCATATTTTCAAGCATGTGGTGGTTGCATCATGTTATGGGTATGCTTGTAATCGTTAAGGACTGGGGAGTTTCAGGATAAAAAAGAAACAGAATGGAGCTAAGCAGAGGCAAAATCCTAGAGGAAAACCTGGTTCAGTCTGCTTTCCACCAGACACTGGGATAGAAATTCACCTTTCAGTAGGACAATAACCTAAAAACACAAGGCCAAATCTACACTGGATTTGTTTACCAAGAAGACAGTGAATGTTCCTGAGTGGCCGAGTTACAGTTTTGACTTAAATCTACGGCAAGACCTGAAAATGGTTGCCTAGCAATGATCAATTTGACAGACCTTGAAGAATTTCGTAAAGCATAAAATTGGCAAATTATGCAAATGTTGCACAATCCAGGTGTGGAAAGCTCTTAGAGACTTACCCAGAAAGACTCGCAGCTGTAATCGCTGCCAAAGGTGCTTTTACAAAGTATTGACTCATGGTTATGAATATTAGATATTTCTGCATTTCATTTTCAATACATTTGCAAAAATGTCTAAAAACATGTTTAGACTTTTTCATTATGGGGTATATAACACATTTTGAATTCAGGCTGTAACAACAAAATGTGGAATAAGACAAGGGGTATGAATAGTTTCTGAAGGCACTGTACATGCACACCTCACCACACACATCCTCTCACACAACCATGCATACAAAAACAGACGAGCAGACAAGCAGACAGACACAACAGAAGTCTGTGGGACTAACCAGGGAGTATTCTTCCCAATAAAGCGTCCATCAGCCAGAAGGACTTCTCTTCATCCTTAGTGATGATGATGAGGTAGCCTGCAATGAAGTTCATACCCTAGAATTGAGAGAGAAACTGTAACTCCCTTCACACACACCTGTGCACACATGGTATGCACACAACACCCACACTATAGAGGACAGGAGAGGTATAGGCAGTTATGGCTGGGGACAGAGCAGGTACACACAGAAGAGTCGACAATAGACATACTGTACACACAAGGTAAGTCAGACACAGGAGACAAGTGAGATCCACTCAGTTAACAGATTATTTATACCAGGGCTCTCCAACCCTGTTCCTGGAGAGCTACCCTCCTGTAGTTTGTCACTCCAACCCTAATCGAGTGCACCTGATTCTAATAATTAGCTGGTTGATAAGCAGAATTAGGTTAGTTACAACTGGGGTTGGAGCGAAAACCTACAGGAGAGTAGCTCTCCAGGAACAGGGTTGTAGTTAAAACCTACAGGAGGGTAGCTCTCCAGGAACAGGGTTGGAGAACCCTGGTTTATAGTATCTATAAGGCACAGTACCTGGCAGTATCCCACAACCTGGTTGTGGTGTCCGTACGCCAGCAGCACATTGTACAGGGCCTTCTGCAGACAGGGCTCTGAGCTGTTCCGGAACTGCACGTTGTCGGGGAACGTCCTGTGCATGTCTACCAAGACAGGACACTCAACCATCAGCCAATAATAGTAAAGGAACCATCAGAGTCTTGTTCATCAGGGAACAAAACAGAAGAAAATGGACAGGAGGGACAACCTGGACCTCAAAAGCGCTATAAAAACATTTTATATTGCGTGCCCTAATGAACATATCCCAGGTGCATCCACGGCAGGTGAGATGAGTTTAGTAAAGGTGATTACAATCATGTGAATATAGTTACAGTACCTATGCGGACGGTCTCCTCCAGCTTGGCGTCGTGCTGCTGCTCGGTGCCCAGCAGAGAGTGGTAGTATCCTGGGTTCTTCTCCAGGTGCTCCTGGGCCCCGCTGGCTGCCATCCAGATCTGGGCTCGGTGCTCCTTGGGCACACCTTTACGCACGTACCGCTTCACTAAGAGAACAGAAACCATGACTACAGTAAAAAAAAAAAATATGTATGCACTCACTACTGTAAGTCGCTCTGGATCAGAGTGTCTGCTGAATAACTAAAATGTAAATGTGTGTTTCTCTGTTTGCGTGTCTCACCCTTCAGGGTCTTTTCCACGTTGACTTTCCCCTGCAGGAGTTTGGACCACTTGGCAGACCTCCTGGTGAGAACGGCTACATACTGAGCCATCATCTCCTCATAGGATTCATAACCCTCAGGCTTCTCAAACCCATAGGAGTCCACCCTATGGAGACAGGGTCAGTCCGGGAAGACAAACACACACACGCACTTAAATAACTATGGATCATTCTGATCTACATTACCCACATTTTAGACCCAGCAGAGTGCATTGATCACAGCCTGTAATAGCACAGTGGTAGTCAGATGACCTGACATTGGCCAAGCCTTAGCTACATATAACCCAGACTAGATGGTTGGTAAGGATTGCTGTGACAGGTAGCTAGCTATAGGATCAGATGACATGCTGTTGAATCAACCCGTGTGAAATTACAACCCTAGAGACAAGCTGATTAGAGCAAAAACCAAGCCAAACGAGGAAAGATCCCGAGAGAGAAGTTCAAACATCCTTAAAAGATAAATATGTTATAAAACAATCCGTAGATGTTTCGCAATTGTGGATTTAATGTTAATTCAGCTGGTAAATACAAGCTTGTGAAATAGATAGTGTGAATTGAAAGCCAGCAGGTAGACCTACACTAAAGTTACACTACCTGGTTAGATTAATTATTAGATACACGGAAATATAAGCGTTACCTGTCATTCGCATTGGTGCTGTTGTTCAGGTGAAGCTGGGAAGTTAAGTTTCCGTTCGTTTCACTCTCCATAGCGTGAACTCCTCGGAATTTACGGTAAAATGTGAAAACGCACTCTCGAAGTAAATTGTCTGATCCACCAACTCGAATAGTTTGCAGTTACATTAGAAATCCATGACCAACTACCTACCTACCATACGTTGCCAGCTGTCAGTCAGCGGGAGCAAAAAACGACGCACTGTGACTACACGGATGCTCCAAAGTTAATCATGTCCCAAAACAACTTGCAGGCTAATGTGAAATACATATCGTGTCATAAAATGTTGAAACAAAAAAATATTGGAAAATACGTTAGTCTACTACCACTCTTCAGCCCATACATCAATTGCGTACGATTCTTCTGCCCTACCTCACCTTTCACCCATCTACCTCACCAATGATTGATCGGGAGGCGGGGCATTGATCTTTGTAAACGCCCCCCACCTCAGGTAAATGGATCCCTTCAGTAAATTCTACATTCAACCCATACTGTAGGCCTAAAGTCTACTGCTGTAATTCACTACTCTAGGCCTATATATTATATGGCCTATGAGCTCAATGGCATTTTTGAACATCACAAGCTTTAAAGTGCCAACTGTGATGATCAAATGTTTTGTTTTTGTCTAAATAGAGTTCTTGTTTCGCTTTCCATCCTCAGTGGCCTTATTTATTCTATCAAGCCTGGTCACAACATATGCCAGTGTTGTGCCTTTATGTCAATGTTATGGATTTACACACAAAAGACTGTGGCCTACTTTCCACACTCTGATAGAGCCCCACAGTGTAGATGTCATAATACCCATAAAACCTAGCGGTCAAACAGGGAAATGGGTTCCAATCGTTTTTCCACCATTCATTTTTCCATTGGGGATTTTAGAAACACTTCAAATAAGGGCTGTGTTTCATGTAGGCATACCATGGTGTGATATTTTGATAACCATGTAAATCTCTCTTGGACAAGGTGACATTTATCAATATATTCAGCTCTATTGACAAAATGGCCACCCTGAAGACGTCTAGATCGGTCCACTAATAAAGGACTAGTAAAGGCCCAGTGCACTACTTAATTTTTTTACTAAATGTATTTGAGTGTTTACCATACTGATAATTCTGTACAAAAGTTAATCTGATAATACTTGTGGTATATAAAAGTACTTGCTTGATATGTTTTCCAGTTTCTTGAAATACTTTGCAAATGCTACTTATTTCTATGTGAAAACTGAAATGGTCTATTCATTCCTTTTACGTAGACACTCTTATCCAGAGCAACTTACAGTAGTGAGTGCATTCATTTTCGTACTGGTCCCCCCGTGGGAATCCAACCCATAACCCTAGCATTGCAAGTGCCATGCTCTACCAACTGAGCCACATCACATACTCACAAACCACTTGATGTCTCAATGTACTCAGTTACTGTATTGTGCATTGTTTATCTTCATGGTGATGGGAAGTCTACAGGTACAAACCTAGATGACCAGCCTATGTACAATACAGTAATGTACATTTACATTAAGTGGTTTGTAAGGATGGTAAATTAATACTGCACAAAAACTGATCAAGCTTTTTTGCCAAAGCAGAGATGCCGAAAAAAAGTTTTTGTCCGTGCTACAGACATCTATATCGGTCCGCTAATACTAGTAAATGCCCAGTGCACTACCTTTTTAAAAGGTAATAATATATTTTATTACAAAATAAATGGTATTCTGATTTTTCAGCACACCTACTTCCTGCGGCTATGCCTCAGTCCTGCTTTTCATTTATGCCTTGCATTTAATTGATCAAGTCGTGTCATTAATTGGCCAGCAGACAATTGGCCAGCCCTTGAAGACCTGATTTTTGTTATTTTATATAATCCCCCTAACACGACCAGGTAGAAAATAAAAGTATTTCTGCCCTTGCGGCCCAGAATGAGCAGCCCTGCCCTACTGTACACATGTCATATGTGACTAGCATTTAGAGAAGGCATGGTCCATTTACTTCAATGGCTAAAATGTAGTGAACAAAAGACAGTAGTGAACAAAAAAGATTTGAAAACAATAAAATGACTTGGTACACACCAGACCTAAAAATCAAAATCAATCCAATTATATTGAGGCATCATATACCTGCATTTCTTTTTTAATTTACACAAAAACATTTCTCTCATATTTATAAATGTAACATATTTATATTATTCTTAATATAATTATAAGTACATACTGTTTTAGAAAACAGTATATAACAACTGTAACAGTTTTGTTGGTGCTTGTTTCGTGAGCAAACGTTGCAAGCTGTTCTGTCGGTCCCAAAGTGTTTGGGTTAGAAACAAGGTCGTCGCAGAGCCCTGCTTGCCACAAAAAAGCAAACTAACAAGAATCGACCCGAAACACACACACACAGCAGTCGGTCTTTTACATCTGAATTCCCAGAGCTGGTCCCCTGCTCTCAATGTTTTGTCATTCCTCCAAGAGAGAAAGAGAGAGAGAGGCCGTGGCTGTGCCAGGAGATGTAGCTCTTTCCTTTTCTCTGATTCTTTTCTGGAACACTGATATTACCAAGGCCTCTTCCCGGCTAGCCCTCAGGCTGGGACATGTATTGCCGGAGACACCAGCTGACAATGTGCACATGGCGACTCCCATCAAACAAGGACAGAAATAAAACTCAAGAGTTGCTTCCTGTGTTTTCCTCTCACTCCTCCCTGATAGGTGGTTACCTGATAATTGTGCAGTGTCACTGTTTTAAGTGTTTCACAGTTTTCTCTTAAAGTATTTTAAAAAATCCTACAAAGTCAATGAAGAGGAACCAAAGTTCTACCCCTCTTCCAAGAGCTGAGTTGTTATTAGTGGGTTTTGCGTTTGGATCCCGTTACGATTGGCCGGGCGAATTCCACAAAGTCGTCTATGAGAACTGGCCACGCCCCTGACAGGAAGGAAACATGATTAGCTGTCATTTACTGACTTTCTTACTCCATTCCCTTGCTCCAGGTAGAAGTTACCCTAAGCACAGATCTGGGAACAGCAGGCTAACTGTAGGCATTTGGGGAAAACGCAAAATGGACCTTAAATCAGTTTCTAGAAGCAACTTCATTCCAGATCAACTCCTCATCTAGAGCAGTGGTCACCAAACCTGGTCCAGGAGAGCTGCAGGGTCTGCAGGCTTTTGTTTCGGCCCAGTAGTGAATCACCTGATTCATCTAATTTACAGCTCATCAGAACCTTGATTAGCTGAATCAGGTGTGTTGGTGCTGAGCTAGAACAAAAGCATGCCCACTCAGTATCTTTCCAGGTCCAGGGTTGATGACTACTGCATTCTACCATTGTGTATATTCAGTTGAGAGCAACGTTCGGTGCACTGTACTTTTGCAGACAGCAATGAACCATTACTACTCTGAGCTTTTAAACTCACCCTCATCGTCGTAATTTGACAGGGATGTAGCTCAGTTGGTAGAGCATGACGTTTGCAATGCCAGGGTTGTGGGTTCGATTCCCACGGGGGAAAAAAAAAAAATATATATATATATATATAACTCACTAACTGTAAGTCGCTCTGGATAAGAGCGTCTACTAAATGACTAAAATGTCAATGTAAAAAATGTCGTCAGCGATTATGTTGCCAAAATCCAAGAGTAAGTTCCATATGTCTTTGGGAATCGACCGTTTGGGGTGTTCCTACGAGAAAACGAAAGTGGGAAAAGTGCACAGGAGAAAACAAAACACAGGATGTACCTAACAACTAGCGTCAACATGACACAGGATGTACCTAACAACTAGCGTCAACATGCCACAGGATGTACCTAACAACTAGCGTCAACATGACACAGGATGTACCTAACAACTAGCGTCAACATGACACAGGATGTACCTAACAACTAGCGTCAACATGACACAGGATGTACCTAACAACTAGCGTCAACATGACACAGGATGTACCTAACAACTAGCGTCAACATGACACAGGATGTACCTAACAACTAGCGTCAACATGACACAGGATGTACCTAACAACTAGCGTCAACATGACACAGGATGTACCTAACAACTAGCGTCAACATGACACAGGATGTACCTAACAACTAGCGTCAACATGACACAGGATGTACCTAACAACTAGCGTCAACAGGATGTACCTAACAATTAGCGTCAACATGACACAGGATGTACCTAACAACTAGCGTCAACATGACACAGGATGTACCTAACAACTAGCGTCAACATGACACAGGATGTACCTAACAACTAGCATCAACATGACACAGGATGTACCTAACAACTAGCGTCAACATGTAATGTTAGATAGGGATCCATAGCATTACCAATAGGAACCTGTTCCAGAGGCCCAGGAACTTAAAACGGTCTTTCGGTACCAGGTTCCAGTAGGACACAGCCATCTCTAGATCTGAAACACAGCAAGAGCCACAACTTGTTATCTCACTGTAGTTGAATCAGGTGTGTTCTCACTTTGTTGAAACAAAAGCCTGGACACCACCATTGGGTGTCCTCAGGACCAGAGTTGAAAAACAGATGCAACTACAGTACAGTAACTCTTGTGAACACTGATATAACCAACTAATCTGTGCTTACCTAAACCCTTCTGTCCAGGGTTCTTGGCGAAGTTGAAGGTGAACTGGTAGAAGTCCTGAACTTTCCGCTGTCTTTCAGCTCTTGTTCTAATCTGGGAAGAAGAGCCTTCAGCTTCTCTGGGGCTGTCGCACCTGGAGAGAAGAGAAACAAAGTGGGCAAGTCAGTGGATAGCTCAATCAAAAGCACAACACACACACATCTCATCTAATCCAGAGGTTCCTAAACTGTTCTTGTGCTATGATCTGCTACAAATCATTTGGGTTCCCAGGGCCATGTTCGGTGGGCACAAACAGGATAACCTTTTGTAGCGAACGTTGTCCAATAAGAACACTCATTTTCGATTTTCGATTTAAAAACAAGTTCCCGTAGGACCCAGAGCTAACCTATGCTGACTTGGCTT
Organism: Coregonus clupeaformis; assembly: GCF_020615455.1. Classification (NCBI taxonomy): domain Eukaryota; kingdom Metazoa; phylum Chordata; class Actinopteri; order Salmoniformes; family Salmonidae; genus Coregonus; species Coregonus clupeaformis. The sequence continues at coordinate 46,553,138 of NC_059214.1, read as the reverse complement.
CACACCAAACATGAAGACACACAGTATTAATGCCAAAGTTGATGGAGTCTAAATATAGCACCTCTCCCCACCATGGGAACACACACTAACAACGAACACCACTATAACATGCTCCGGCAATAACCAATATCACACTGTCATGCCCCCAAACGGAGCCGTGTCGCAGAGTGATGACATCACCACTCGCTCACCCCAGTTCGGACATGCCGTCCAGGAACTCCTTGCTGAACTCGCACTGGGTGGCAGCCCGGAACTTCCACGCCAACACCAGGACTCTGATGCTGGCCGGGTCCAGGGTGAGGTCATTGCAGAACTGCTGGATGCCGTCGATGCCAATCTTATTCTCATCCTGGGGATCTGTGGAATAACATGTGACATAAACGCTTAATGAACACACACACACACAGTCCAGCAATCACTATCTTAGGGATCTGAGAGACTCACAAACACACATTTCCTCTTCTGGTGAACAAGATAAGCAATACAATGCATAACACCACAAATACATAATACACACACACTTACTAACCCATAACAGAAACAATCTTTGACACACACAATCTCCACGTGCTCCATTCTTCCAGAACTTTCCCCACTTGCCTTTGTAGCAGTTGTAGAGTTGTTCCAGCTTCTTCTCCACAGGAGTTTTCATGGATTCCTTGTAGTAGAGGTCTGGGTTCTGGAAGTAGTTGTCTGTGGCCCCCTCTAGTTTCCAGACATTCTGGGTCAGGCAGTAAGAGGCAGTCTTCTCCCCCGCCTGCGTGAACGCTTTGAACCGCCGGACCTTGTCCCTCTGCGAAGACTTCAGCTTATGCTGCACGGAGACAGGATACTGGCTGTCAGACACAGACAGGCAAGGCAGCACCGACAACAGGATGCATACACCAGGATACACAGGGACACACACATATCCTACATTCTACACATTCTACCCCCAAGCCATAAGACTCCTGAACAGCTAATCATGGCTCCCCGGACTATTTGCACCCCCACCCCATCTTTTTACACTGCTGCTACTCTGTTAATTATTCATGCATAGTCACTTTAACTCTACCCACATGTACATATTACCTCAACTACCTCAACTAGCCGGTGCCCCCGCACATTGACTCTGCACCGGTACCCCCCTGTATATATAGCCTCCCTACTGTTATTTTATTTTACTTCTGCTCTTTTCTTCTTAACACTTTTTTGTTGTTGTTTTATTTTACTTTTTTATTAAGGAATAAATGCATTGTTGGTAAAGGGCTGTAAGTAAGCATTTGACGGTGTTGTATTCGGCGCATGTGACAAATAAAATTTTGATTTTATTTTATTTGACATCCACAGACATTCAGGCCGAGGTCATGCAGAAACAAGGGTAGCTGGTCACAGACAGTCACTCACTTTGTATGATGATGAGATATAGGTTGACAAACAAACAGCAGCCGACAGACAAGCAATCAAGACTTAGAACTATTCTGAGAGTGGAGAACGTTGGGTTAACTCGGAGCATGTGCTGTGCATCACAGGTCCCCAGTATATGGGGCATCTGGTGGAATGTAATGTAACATGAGCAGGAGGATGCCATCAACCTCACTGCTCAACTAGTCCAGGGTGTCCCATGTTCCCAAACACACTATGCTAATAATGCCAGATATACAGGGGTGTTGTTGTCATGTGGTGTTGCTGTGTATGGCCGGCAGGGATGTAGCTCATTTGGTAGAGCATGGCGTTTGCAACGCCAGGGTTGTGGGTTCGATTCCCACGGGGGGCCAGTATGAAAAAAATAAAAATATTAATGTATGCACTCACTAACTGTAAGTCGCTCTGGATAAGAGCGTCTGCTAAATGACTAAAAAGTGTTGCTGCCATGCTATGTTGTCTCTTTATGTAGTGTTGTGGTGTCTCTCTTGTCTTGATGTGTGTTTTGTCCTATCTTTTTCATCTCAGCTCCATCCCCGCTGGAGGCCTTTTGGTAGGCCGTCATTGTAAATAAGAATTTGTTCTTAACCGACTTGCCTAGTTAAATAAAGGTTCAATAAATAAAATGTCCAACTTTGCAGAGTAAGCAGATTGTGTAATAATGTGACCAGGTGTATTTCAAACTGCGTGCATGCACAATGAAACATGCAATGCTGTCCTGCTTGCGTGTTAAAAGCTTGGCAAATGTCCATAACCTCGAGACATGCATCTATTTTAATAGACTGAACAACTAAACGATGCTACCCCATGATCTCGGGTGTCCAATAACTGAATTTGATCAGGATTAGACAATTGTAGGCTGATAACTCTATTGAGAGTGTGAGCGAAAAGCATAAACTATTATGTTGTTGAACAAACAAATTACCTCGAACGGCAACGTAATCAACAAAAACAAGTGTCAGATCGGGGGTCCATATGATGTGTCAGGGGTGTGCGAGAAAACCGTTGTTGGCGCTCACTGGTTTGGCTCGGACAACGCCTTCAAACGCAAACCACTTAACTTGGTGAGTCTGACTGGCTCACATATCCCGACTACCAAAAAGGGAGTCGTAGCCAGTTAGCTGGACGATTTTTATATTTTACCTTTATTTAACTAGGCAAGTCCATTAAGAACAAATTATTATTTACAATGACGGCCTACACCGGCCAAACCTGGACGACGCTGAGCCAATTGTGCGCCGCCCTATGGGACTCCCAATCACGGCGGGTTGTGATACAGCCTGGAATCGAACCAGGGGGTCTGTAGTGACGCCTCAAGCCCTGAGATGCAGTGCCTTAGACCGCTGCGCCACTCGGGAGTTCAGAGTGCGGTTCTAGGTCTCAATATACCCCCAACTGACCTTCCTTCCCCTGGTAAATTACTCAAGTGAAACACCTCAATGGCAACACATATAATATAATAATATGCCATTTAGCAGACGCTTTTATCCAAAGCGATTTACAGTCATGTGTGCATACATTTTTACGTATGGGTGGTCCCGGGGATCGAACCCACTACCCTGGCGTTACAAGAGCCATGCTCTACCGAGACGGAACAATGTATCCTTGTTATAATCCCAGGGTTCAACATTACCGCAGCAGTTTATGCTTGAAGTTGTGTTTATTTATGTGCTTGTTACCTACCATTTTCATAAGGCTTTTTGACCTATTTGATAGCCAGTCGCTCATAATGCGCTTGCGCGGAAGCCCTCGGCTTGTTGACGGTTTGGACAAATGGGATGCGGCTAATGTCAGAAATGACTTTTCGTTTGCAGATTATGATCATTTACGCAGCAAGTTATGATAATTAACGTAGTTATTTAGGAGAATTAGGTTAAAGAAATTATCCCCAATGCGACAAAAGTCACTGTCATTTGCTGCATCCCTACTAGCCAAGACCCTTATTGACTACAGCCTGCGCGTCGACGTTGAGTAAATATCCTACAGATTTCACGGGACCGCAATGTAACGGACAATTTATAAAATTGTCAACCTAGATATGGATGCCACCGAATCAATCAAATATCTACGATAAAGAAAGAGGGTGATGACTGATCTGGCTATCTAGCGGCCACGAAGATTAGTTACATATTCCGAAATGCAATGTTGTAGCTACATGTGTTTGTTTCGGAAGTAACGGGTTAGCTAATTTAGCTAGCAAGTCAAAGATCAACAATTCTTTCTTACGCGTGTTAAAAACATTAATTATTTTAAATACTTATTATCGCTATAATATTAGACGCTTTGAATAAACTTTGCTCGGTCAGCATTCAAATGAGCTGAACAGTCGCGTCTTGGATTAGCTAGTTAGCTAACAAGCTACCAACCTCAAAGTTTATAGTTGAAGGAGCCCTGCATATACAAAAGTATGTACACAAACCTCATTACATGAGAATCGCATTCGATGAAAAGACATACCCGAGACCGGTTACTGTCGAGGTTGGTGAAATATTGGTCGTGGGTCAGTAGAAATTGTGTATGGCTGCAAATTTGTTCTGACACAAAGGAGAAGCTGCAAATTTGTTCTGACACCAAGGAGAAGGGTGCAATTGCATCTGCAGAAACGCATCTATACTTCTATTAGTAAATGTTTAAACTAGGACAGGCGGGAGCGCTCCAGTACAATAGGTATCATCACGTTGGATGCCAACCGGCGATAAACCCCACAGAAGAAGAGGCGAGGGCGACAACGGTAGACAGTATCCTTCGCCCCCGCCTGTCGGGCACTGTTTTCCCGCAGTTCTATTAACGGTGGCGAGGGCAGGCAGGAGCGAAGGACACTGTGTGCCAACTACAGTAGCAAGTCCTACGGAGGACTCCGGTACACAGAAGGCAGGAGGCTGGGGAGACACTGCTGGTGCTAGCACACGGTGTCGCCTCTCCTGCTGTGTACAGAGTAGCGGGGGCGACCGGCAGACAGTGTCCTTCGCCCACGCCTGTCGGGCACGGTTTTCCGCAGTTCTGTGGACGGTGATGGCAGGCGGGAGCGAAGGACCCTGTCTACCATGGAGGATTCTGGTACACAGCAGGCGGGTACGAAAAACACAAATAATACTTCCATTTATCTTTTGACCCAAATTCAAGGGGGGCGTTCATGCAGGAACCAATGGGATCCTCGATGGGGGGCGTTCATGCAGGAACCAATGGGAATGCCCACATGCAGGAACGCCCCGAATTACGGGCCGCAATCAACACTCTTGACCTCAAGAAGCAAACCAGCCACAGTTTAAGGAAAGCTGACGTCAGAAGAGGAGTTTCTTGCATGCCTTGAGAGCTAAGAAATGCTAAAACATAAACATCAACTTTGAAGTGAAGTAGGGGATTATCATTTTGAATTAATTTCTACATATTTTAGAATTAAGGAATTATTTGAGTGTCAATATTTGGCATATCATTATTGCTACAAAGGAATAGGTGACCTTCAAGGGGCCTATTATTTTGTGTGTGAGCGAGAGAGAAAGAGAGAGAGACATGAATTGCCCTTTTAGGACAGTTTGCAGATTCACATCTGAGTGGTTTCCCTCATCAGCACTGCAATTGACATCATTATCATATTATTATTATTGAACTCCACTATAGAAAAAGGAACAACTTATATTCAGATTGGTGAATAGCCATAAAAATGTAGCCAACACGCATCCCTCTTCAACAATCCCCTGGATAATCGTCTTTTGCTAAATTTTCTCACAACTGGCTTCCATCCGCACAATTCAGCATCACTACATGTGGGTTAGGGCCTATTTTGTATGTTTCGAGTTTTTATTAGTCTTATGTACAGGATACACATGGTTTTACACCGTCCAAATAAATGCTTACTTGCAGGTTCCTTCTCGACAATGCAACAACAATAAGAAATAAGAAAATATAAGAATATGAACATAAATGGCTCCAGTAGAATATAATACATTTTTTAGCAGAAGTATAATACAGGAAGGTACAATTTATAGTACAATATTTACACATGTATGTGTTGCATATTGGACGTTTTTCTTTTTGTGTGTGACTAGCAGGTGAGGTTGGGAGGTCTCAACTTGCATATGTTTCTCTCTGCGATAACAGGGTGGAGGGGGTCATGAATGACTGAGCTGGGAGGCTCAGCTGAGAAGGGCATTTTATCTCTCACTCATTGAATCAGAGTTGAACTGCCATTCTGCTAAACTTTTTTTTTTTTTCAGGAACTTGAAAAAGTGTTACGGTAATGAAACATGTCCACAGACATGATTGTACGTAATAAATATGATAGTTTAATGTAAACTTCAACTAGTATACCATTTTGATGATTTATGAACAAACTACAGCAACATATTTTGTGTTTTATTCAAATAAGTTTGATTTTTATAAATATTTTTTTTTTTTTATAAAAATGACCCAAGAATTTCATACGGACACATTTTGGTAATGAGAATTTGGTGTGAAATTTTTCAAAATTCAGTCAAACAAGTAAAATCTATTTAAAATAAGACACTTTCCCAAAAACTAGGCAGGGGGGATCAGCTTTAATATTGCAGATAGATTGTAACTTCCATCAATGTAAACTAGACATCTTAGTCCTCAGATAGATAGTTCACTTTTGCAGATGCATCATGGTTTTGTAACTCAATTTGCTACAAAAAAAAGGTTTTATGATAACCACCCAGGCACAACACTCTCACTCAGTAATCAGGATAATACACTGCTCAAAAAAATTAGAACACTTAAACAACACATCCTAGATCTGAATGAATGAAATAATCTTATTAAATACTTTTTTCTTTACATAGTTGAATGTGCTGACAACAAAATCACACAAAAATTATCAATGGAAATCAAATGTATCAACCCATGGAGGTCTGGATTTGGAGTCACCCTCAAAATTAAAGTGGAAAACCACACTACAGGCTGATCCAACTTTGATGTAATGTCCTTAAAACAAGTCAAAATGAGGCTCAGTAGTGTGTGTGGCCTCCACGTGCCTGTATGACCTCCCTACAATGCCTGGGCATGCTCCTGATGAGGTGGCGGATGGTCTCCTGAGGGATCTCCTCCCAGACCTGGACTAAAGCATCCGCCAACTCCTGGACAGTCTGTGGTGCAACGTGGCGTTGGTGGATGGAGCGAGACATGATGTCCCAGATGTGCTCAATTGGATTCAGGTCTGGGGAATGGGCAGGCCAGTCCATAGCATCAATGCCTTCCTCTTGCAGGAACTGCTGACACACTCCAGCCACATGAGGTCTAGCATTGTCTTGCATTAGGAGGAACCCAGGGCCAACCGCACCAGCATATGGTCTCACAAGGGGTCTGAGGATCTCATCTCGGTACCTAATGGCAGTCAGGCTACCTCTGGCGAGCACATGGAGGGCTGTGCGGCCCCCCAAAGAAATGCCACCCCACACCATGACTGACCCACCGCCAAACCGGTCATGCTGGAGGATGTTGCAGGCAGCAGAACGTTCTCCACGGCGTCTCCAGACTCTGTCACGTCTGTCACATGTGCTCAGTGTGAACCTGCTTTCATCTGTGAAGAGCACAGGGCGCCAGTGGCGAATTTGCCAATCTTGGTGTTCTCTGGCAAATGCCAAACGTCCTGCACGGTGTTGGGCTGTAAGCACAACCCCCACCTGTGGACGTCGGGCCCTCATGGAGTCTGTTTCTGACCGTTTGAGCAGACACATGCACATTTGTGGCCTGCTGGAGGTCATTTTGCAGGGCTCTGGCAGTGCTCCTCCTGCTCTTCCTTGCACAAAGGCGGAGGTAGCGGTCCTGCTGCTGGGTTGTTGCCCTCCTACGGCCTCCACCACGTCTCCTGTTGTACTGGCCTGTCTCCTGGTAGCGCCTCCATGCTCTGGACACTACGCTGACAGACACAGCAAACCTTCTTGCCACAGCTCGCATTGATGTGCCATCCTGGATGAGCTGCACTACCTGAGCCACTTGTGTGGGTTGTAGACTCCGTCTCATGCTACCACTAGAGTGAAAGCACCGCCAGCATTCAAAAGTGACCAAAACATCAGCCAGGAAGCATAGGAACTGAGAAGTGGTCTGTGGTCACCACCTGCAGAACCACTTCTTTATTCGGGGTGTCTTGCTAAATGCCTAAAATGTCCACCTGTTGTCTATTCCATTTGCACAACAGCATGTGACATTTATTGTCAATCAGTGTTGCTTCCTAAGTGGACAGTTTGATTTCACAGAAGTGTGATTGACTTGGAGTTACATTGTGTTGTTTAAGTGTTCCCTTAATTTTTTTGAGCAGTGTATATTCAACTGGTCTCAACATGGCATTCAGATGGAAATGTAATGTATTGAGCATATAAAAGGTACATATTTATTGTCATCTCATTCGGGCACTCACAAACACCATATGCTTATTTTTTAAGTCTTTCTCTGAACAGTGCAATTCTCTCCACTACATGCATGTATTGAGTGCTGTGATTGCAATAAACTATAGACCATTTACATTTGACTCCACAATCTACACAGTTCATCAATCACAATAAACGAAAGGATTCACAGGACACTGACGGACATTTCCTCTGACTACTGATCTGAAGTCAGGGCTGCAACTACATCCAAATGTTACGGCAAAGATCCAGTGAAGATGAGCTGCTCCTAAATCAGTGTGTATATAGAGACGGCTGAGTTTGTATCCCAGCTATATCACTGAACAGATGACTCATTATGACACTGATCTCTGATTTGCGATGTTTTCAAATGGCTCCTTACGGTTACAAGCTGTTTCTTTGAAATTTTTACCAGTAAAAATAGGATTTTGCATGTATTTTTATTCAGCTTCAAATCCCGGAAAATGGTCCAGAAACGCTGAAAAGCTGGAGACCAATGGAAGAACGCGGGAAAGGAGGTCCTAGCGTGGCTTTAGTAGCCCGGATTGTTCGCGTCATGTTAAAACTATCCAATCCGAAACCTCAGATGCTAGACACCGCCAAGATTGGTTTGAGAGAAAGGACGGTAACTGCTGAAGAGGAATTTCGAGCTTACGGCTAACGAAGTCTATAGACTTTGGTAGTTGTCGATTGAAAGGGGGCATTTAAAAATGTGACATTCGAAAGGAGGATTTGTCTCTCCAGCTATCTATCGAAAGAATAGCCTACCCGCTTTAAAAATTGGAGGTAGCTTGTTAAGTTAGTAAGTAAGCTAACCTCTTGCTACTGCTAACTAGTGCATTGACCGAATTGGCTAGCATGCTACTGGCTATTCCCGCGAATTGGCTAGCATGCTACTGGCTATTCCCGTTGTTTATGCCAACTAGCTAGCTTGCTAACGTTGGCTAATTTACCAATCAGCTGATCATCAAAATATTAGTCGCGTTCTTGTAACTAGTCAGTTAAGGTTATATAACTTTATCTTTCGCTCGCACGTTTGTGTTAAGAATTGCAAACATAGCCAACTAATTTATGACATATTACTGATGGTTGCAGATTTATTCCCTAAGTAACGTTACCGTTACAATATCCTCAGGCAGTGGTTTGCGCTAGCCAACCTTACTCTTCGCTTTTCGACCACTTATTAATGGCACGATTTATTTTACATGTATTATAGCAAGCGCAATTAATACCATTCATAGTTAGTAGCAAGCTAGCTGACTAGCGAGGTTACTTTGAAAAGCATCCATTTTGAGATTGAGACATGATTGACCAGAAAGCTGACTAACAGTAATTCGTAAAGGTCCATGTATGTGCCCCAATAAAAATACATCTGAGGCGTGGATGATTGAATTGCTTAGAAACCTAAATGTATTAGCTAGCTATTATTTCAGAATCATAATTTGACGTCTAGTTTTGTTTCCTGTTTGGCGATAGGGATTTAGACCTCCTCTTCCTCTGTCCTCGATGCCAACAAAAACAGCCGTCGAAGAAGCAGAAGAAAAGAGTGCACTTGTAAGTGCACTTCAAGTTAAACCTTTTAATTGCTCGGTCATTCCTGCTTGCGAGTGCATGATAGCTTTTATTAGTATAATCACAGAAGATCAATTTGGATCAGTTTTCTTATACACAATCGTTTTGCACTCGGAATCGTCTCAAAACGTGCCTATATGAATTAGCTAATGTTAGCTAGCCTGTAATATCACTAATGTTAGATAGCTAGCTAGCGTCAGTTAGTTCCTTGTGCGAGCTAGCTAGTCATCGCAGAATGTTAAATGGAAACAAATTCTCATTACAACAAGTAATCAGCCATCCAGGCACCGTTTATTGTTGTAGCTGGCTAGCAATATCTGCTATGCTTGTAAACTTCGTGGGGAATCTCGGGTCTAGGACGTGGTCAACACCTACTAACGTTAGGCCTTACAGTTTGATGAAATGAAGAAAGTTATGATAAGATATCGTAAATATTAAAACAAGGATGTCTGATACTCATCACAGCTGACCAGTCTCAGCACTTTGGAATATGCAATCGAAGTTGCCTTGCAAAGATAATTTAGTCGACTAGCAATGTTTTTGTTCAGGCAATAGCGAGGTACTGTAGCCAGCTAGTGGTGCTTTTGTGCAATAGCTATGTTGCTTGCAAACAGGCATGCTTTGCTTCTTGATCAATAACGCAATCTGCTGCCTACCTTTGCAAACATTTAATGTAGAATATGCAGTTCGTATAAATGTGAAATAGTTTGCCTGGTTGAAGACAATTGGTTATATCAGGGATTGTGAACTATCCCATAACACCCCTAGGCCTATACAACTGTCACACACGGGAGGGGAGGGATACAATGTTTTTTTTTTTTTTTTACATGAAAATCACGATTAAATTTTTTTGCTCCCCATACCAAAGCCAGTCTGCTTTGTCCAATGCCCCCCTGAAATTATTTTAAGCAGGTTAACCTCTTAAAGATCGGACTCTTTTTTTTCAATTTCCGCCTAAAATGACATACCCAAATCCAACTGCCTGAAGCTCAGGACCTGAAGCAAGGATATGCATATTCTTGATACGATTTGAAAGGGAACAATTTGAAGTTTGTGGAAATGTGAAATTAATGTAGGAGAATATAACACATTAGCTCTGGTAAAAGATAATACAAACAAAAAACATGTTTTCTATTTTTTGTTTTTGTTCCATCATCTTTGAAATGCAAGAGAAAGGCCACAATATAATATTGCTGTCTAGATGGCAGCAGTGTGTGTGCAAAGTTTCAGATTGATCCAGTGAAGCATTGCAATACTGGACTATTTTGTATCAAGTCTGCCCAAACGTGCCGAATTGGTCAATTGATACTTTTTCAAGTACATAACTATAGAGAACATACAAAAAGCATATGGTAATACAAAATGTAAGTTTACACACTCCCAGGAATGTCATACATGATGGATCATTAGCTTATACACTAACTTTCACACATCTAGATGGCCGGGCGGGGTGGGTGTGGAGCCAGAGACAGCAGGGGTTCAAACTGTAGAACCCAGTTCCTATATTTGAATATAAAAATGGATTTTATCAAACAAAACTATTCAACATTTTATCTCTGGGACCCTTAGGATGACAAATCAGAGCAAGATTACTGAATGTAAGTACATTATTTACCTTCAGAGGTGAATAATTCACTCTCCTCAAACAATAGCATGGTATTTTTTCACTGTAAAAGCTACTGTAAATTGGACAGTGCAGTTAGATTAACAATAATTTAAGCTTTCTGCCCAGATAAGACATGTCTATGTCCTGGAAAGTTTGCTGTTACTTACAACAACAGTCATGCTAATCACATTAGCACACGTTAACTCAACCATCCTGTATACGGGACACCGATCCCGTAGAGGTTAACCCCAACTTTAAATAGGTAGTTTCAGCAGTGTATACTAATATACACTCGGACAGCTAAAAATCCAGCAGTCTAACCATTGCATTAGACACTATGCTCTCTGTTTCAGGGAAGGCATTGGTGACTTATCAGAGGAGATTCCCTTTCTTCAGACAGAGCCCTACTTCTCCGGTCCGACAGGATCATGGCCAAAGATGTGAGTCTGATCAGAGACAACCAGGCGCAGTGTTCTTCCATCCTGGTCCTGGGGGCCTCACAGGAGTCTTTGAGAGATTCAATACAGAGACCAGCTGTTGAGATTTTACTGGAGTAGATAATAATAATAATGCCACTTAGCAGACGCTTTTATCCAAAGTAACTTACAGTCATGCGTGCATATATTTTTGTGTATGGGTGGTCCCGGGGATCGAACCCACTACCTTGGCGTTACATGCGCCGTGCTCTACCAGCTGAGCTACAGAGGACCACAGATGTTGATGGTGGTGTCTTCCCCACAGGTTGGTCTGATGGAAACCAATGGAGAACTGAAGGTTTTCATCGACCAGAATCGGAGTCCCAGTAAAGGTGAGCTGTGTTCCAGATCAGTGTCTTTCAGGTATACAGTGCCTTCGGAAAGTATTCAGACCCCTTGACTTTTTCCACATTTTGTTAGGTTACAGCGTTATTCTAAAATTGATGAAATTGTTTTTTCCACTCAATCTACACACAATACCCCATAATGACGAAGCAAAAACAGGTTTTTAGAAATGCTTGGTAATTTATTAAAAATAAAAAAAACTGAAATATCACATTTACATAAGTATTCAGACCCATTACTCAGTACTTTGTTGAAGCACCTTTGGCAGCGATTACAGCCTCGAGGCTTCGCTACAAGCTTGGCACACCTGTATTTGGGGAGTTTCTCCCAATCTTCTTTGCAAATCCTCTCAAGCTCTGTCAAGTTGGATGGGGAGCGTTGCTGCACAGCTATTTTCAGGTCTCTCCAGAGATGTTAGATCGGGTTCAAGTCCGGGCTCTGGCTGGGCCACTCAAGGACATTGAGACTTGTCCCGAAGCCACTCCTGCGTTGTCTTGGCTGTGTGCTTAGGGTCATTGTCCTGTTGGAAGGTGAAACTTCGCCCCAGTTTGAGGTCCTGAGCGCTCTGGAGCAGGTTTTCATGAAGGATCTCTCTGTACTTTGCTCCGTTCATCTTTGCCTCGATCCTGACTAGTCTCCCAGTCCCTGCCGCTGAAAAGTATCCCCACAGCATGATGCTGCCACCACAGTGCTTCACCGTAGGGATGGTGCCAGGTTTCCTCCAGACGTGACGCTTGGCATTCAGGCCAAAGAGTTCAATCTTGGTTTCATCAGACCAGAGAATTGTGTTTCTCATGGTCTGAGAGTCTTGAGGTGCCTTTTGGCACACTCTAAGCGGGCTGTCATGTGCCTTTTACTGAGGTGTGGCTTCCGTCTGGCCACTCTACCATAAAGGCCTGATTGGTGGAGTGCTGCAGGTGATTGGTGGAGTGCTGCAGAGATGGTTGTCCTTCTGGAAGGTTCTCCCATCTCCACAGAGGAACTCTAGAGCTCTGTCAGAGTGACCATTGGGTTCTTGGTCACCTCCCTGACCAAGGTTCTTCTCCCCCGATTTCTCAGTTTGGCCGAGCGGCCAGCTCTAGGAAGAGTCTTGGTGGTTCCAAACTTCTTCCATTTAAGAATGATAGAGGCCACTGTGTTCTTGGAGACCTTCAATGCTGCAGACATTTTTTGATACCCTTCCCCAGATCTGTGCCTCAACACAATCCTGTCTCGGAGCTCTACGGACAATTCCTTCGACCTCATGGCTTGGTTTTTGCTCGGACATGCACTGTCAACTGTGGGGCCTTATATAGACAGGTGTGTGCCTTTCCAAATCATGTTCAATCAATTGAATTTACCACAGTTGGACTCCAATCAAGTTGTAGAAACATCTCAAGGATGATCAATGGAAACAGGATGCATCTGAGCTCAATTTCGAGTCTCATAGCAAAGGGTCTGAATACTTATGTAAATAAGGTATTTCTGTTTTTAATTTTGTATAAATCTGCAAAAATGTCTAAAAATCTGTTTTCACTTTGTCATTATGGGGTATTGTGTGTAGATTGCTGAGGTTATTTATTTAATCCATTTTAGAATAAGGCTGTAACATAACAAAATGTGGAAAAAGTTAAGGGGTCTGAATACATTCCGAAGGCACTGTATGTCTCAACTCAACAGCAGGGGGCAATGAGAATGCACAAATGTAGCTCATCTCATTTTACTCCCTTCCCAACATTCTGCCCATCTAATCATGGGCGTCAATGTCAGACAGGTGTTCTGAAGATCTGTGTACACTCAGAATTTCCATTGGGTCAGTAAGCCTGCATCCTATAGGGCCTCCTGTCCCCTGAAGCCATCTACCTGAGAACTGGATATGAAAAGAGGCAGCCATTTTGTGGACAGTGGTTCCAGATGACCCCTTTGACCCTAGTGTTGACTCTGTCCCCTCTCAGGTGTCCTGTCTCTGGTTGCTGTCCATCCTGCGTCCATCCCCATGGCCAAACAACTACTGCCTAAAACCCTGGGGCCCTCCAATGTCAACATTGCTCCACACATGGTGAGTGTGTCTGTCTACCAGGACCCAGGTGTTCGGTCTGGAGCGTGAAGTCACGAGCTCTGCAGTTCCATCCCCATGGTGAATTATTTTAAAGTTCGCTACAAATTGAGATATTTCATTAAATAATGATCCATTCTGACTACTATGTTTGTCGTCACACAGGACAACGTGCTGACACTGACCAATCACGGGCCGGCAGGCTATGAGGAGGCTTGCGCTCTCATGCCATAGACATTAAGATTGACTCTCTCAGGCAGGATGAAAACGACTACATCGACCATGATCCTTCGCTAGTTACGGCCACTTTCACCATGATCCATAGCAAAACATTTTTTTTGGTGCCAATCAGTCCCATTCAGCAATATGGCATGCTTCAAATTCAAATACTTGCGGCTTCATGCGCCATCGGGGGTTTGCCATAGGAATACGTGGATGACGTTAGTGCTATCACTATCTACTGGTTTTAATGTATATGCCGTCTACCTGCACCATTTACCTGAATGGACAGAAGCATACGGCAAAGGCCAGAAATACAGCAATATCTCAACCACAGACTTGATGACAAAGTATTTTATTTTGAGACAGTGTGGTAGAGTGCAGGTTGATATTTGCTCTCACAGACATTGCAAGCACAACCTTCTTAACTGCAAGCTCACCACTTAAATACACTTGCTGAAAGTGCTACACAGTTTATAAGCACACACATACTCAATGGTCTCTAAGCCCCATCCATTATCATTGTGACGTGACCGGGGGGTGAGCCAAAGCTGATCAACCTCTGCAGTCAGCAGGATTACTCCCATCATCCCATTACATACATGGCAATATAGATAATGGGAATCAGCTTAGACATCACCTGATGACCAGCCCGCAGACAGTGGAATACATCACCTACCTGGCCTGCCTCCCATAACTACTATAAGCAGGAAGTTCGCTTCACCTTATCACCCCAGAGAAGGTTCTCTCCACCACAGGCACTTCGTACATTATGAGTCAGCTGCATAATGCTCTTTCCATCTCTCCTGCTGGTCTTGTGGGGACACACTTGCCACGTTAATGATGTCGAGAGCCAGTTCAGATTGCTGTGTTGTAGGTATATGTACAGTGCATTCGGAAAGTATTCAGACCCCTTGACTTTTTCCACATTTTGTTACGTTACAGCCTTGTTCTAAAAAATGAAATAGTTTTTTCCCCTCATCAATCTACACACAATACCAGGTTTTCATCACGGATCTCTCTGTACTTTGCTCCGTTCATCTTTCCCTCAATCCTGACTAGTCTCCCAGTCCCTGCCGCTGAAAAACATCCCCACAGCATGATGCTGCCACCACCACCACCATGCTTCACTGTAGGGATGGTGCCAGGTTTCCTCCAGACGTGACGCTTGGCATTCAGGCCAAAGAGTTCAGTCTTCATTTCATCAAACCAGAGAATCTTGTTTCTCATGGTCTGAGAGTCCTTTAGATGCCTTTTGGCAAACTCCAAGCGGGCTGTCATGTGCCTTTTACTGAGGCGTGGCTTCCGTCTGGCCACTTTACCAAAAAGGCCTGATTGGTGGAGTGCTGCAGAGATGGTTGTCCTTCTGGAAGGTTCTTCCATCTCCACAGAGGAACTCTGGTGCTCTGTCAGAGTGACCATCGGGTTCTTGGTCACCTCCCTTACCAAGGCCCTTCTCCCCCGATTGCTCAGTTTGGCCGGGCGGCCTGCTCTAGGAAGAGTCTTGGTGGTTCCAAACTTCTTCCATTTAAGAATGATGGAGGCCACTGTGTTCTTGGGGACCTTCAATGCTACAGAATTGTTTTGGTACACTTCCCCAGATCTGTGCATGTCCAATCAAATGAATTTACCACAGCTGTACACCAATCAAGTTGTAGAAACATCTCAAGGATGATCACTGGAAACAGGATGCACCTGAGCTCAATTTCGAGTCTCATAGCAAAGGGTCTGAATACTTATGTAAATAAGGTATTTCTGTTTTTATTTTTATTTGCAAACATTTCTAAAAACCTGTTTTCACTTTGTCATTATGGGGTACTGTGTGTGTAGATTGATGAGGATTTTATTTTATTTAATCCATTTTAGAATAAGGCTGTAACATAACAAAATGTGGAAAAAGTCAAGGGGTCTGAATACTTTCCGAATGCACTGTATTTTGACTGCTTGGTGCAAAGTAAGTTGCTCTATGGGGATAATAAAGATGTTTTACTTTATTCTAAAACTAAAATGGTTGGGCCCTCTCTTCCCCCCCTTCCCTGTAGGTGATTGGTACGCCCCAGAGGCCTAGTGTTTCCAGTGCCATACTGGTGAATAGCCCTCACACACCCAACTCCCAGTTCCTCACACAGAGCCAGCCGGCCGACGCGTCGCCATGGTCCTCGGGGTGAGTCACTACCCCGCCCTCCCAAATTTCTACCCCACATCCTGGCAGGTCACTTAGGAGGCACCCCCTCCTCTCTCTGTTCATTGAGCAGCTACCTGGTTTGAGATGTTTAGTCAATTTATTGTGTGCGGTATACCAGTGTAATCTAGAAATAAACAGCTGTTTGACCACTACTTTGTTCACAGGAAGCGTGGTAAGAAGGGGGAGAAGAATGGCAAGGGTCTGAGGCATTTCTCCATGAAGGTGTGTGAGAAGGTGCAGAAGAAAGGGGTGACAACCTACAACGAGGTGGCAGACGAGCTGGTGGCAGAGTTCAGCGCTACAGACAACCACATCTCCCCCAACGACTCAGTGAGTTCTGCAGCTGAATGCACATAATGCACAGGGCTCTACCTCAGAACAGGCTGGGGAGGTCTTTATGACATCACTTTTCTCCATTATGACATGGCACATTCTGTCTGACTGAATAGGTCCTTATCAATAAAACCTCACAATACGGTGCAGAGCGTTCGATTTTGCTGCTGGGGTGCAAGAAGACCCCCAGCTCCGCTAAACCATTGACAACTATGTGCCATTTTCAAGGGATTGTTAAATAACTATTTGGTTTTAATATCATCTATTGAAAAGCATAGTCTGAACTACACATTTGCAATTATTCCACATTTATCTTTATCATCAGTTATACAGCAAGTAACTGCATGCTTTTCATGATCAGTAAACCTCCAATTGTTCATGTGTTTTCAGATACTTGAGGGTAGTCTATCCATTTGGCATGTAGCTAGCTAGCTAAGCAAACAACATGCCATTTAGCTTGCTTCATCAGAAATTAGGCTTTTGGAAAGAGCTTGACATTGTCCTCGTCCTGGTAAAGTTGTCAGTCGGACTACTGTCATCACCACTATAGATGTCAAGCAAATATAGCCATCTAGTTTATCCCCTGAAAGTTAGTTAGTTAACTAGCCATATTGATGTGATCTGTTATTCGCTAGCTAGCCAATTTGACGTTGTCCATCAATCAATGTAGCCTATCATGTCTGTCAGCAGCAATCGTGATTAAACACAGAAAAATACATTAGGTCTACTTACCACTGTTTAGCCAACTGTACAAAGTTTCTACCGGTAGCTTGCAAAGTAAAGATTATCAGTTAACAGTACATCGGCAAATGCGCCCTTCTGCTGCTTGACAGGCAGAGCCCACAAAGGAGGGAAATTAACCTAAACCACTCATACTTGTCAGGTATAGTTGACTTTTATTTTATAGAACTCAAATATCCAATTATTGGTGGCCAATATTGAGCGATATCGTGAGGCTACTCTCACATCTGAAATGACATGATCAATTGTTTACTGATCATGAAAAGCATGCAGTTACTTGCTGTATAACTCTGATAGAGCTAAAAGTGCACAATTGTTTTGTATGGAACAATCGCAAATGTGTAGTTCTGACTATGCTAGTACAACCAAATAGTTAACATTCACTCTTGCCTCGTTCGTGCTAGTCGGAACTCTGACATTTCTGACTTGCTAACTGGTTGAACATGGCACATGTATAACTACAACCAGTTAGCAAGTCGGAAGTTTCTGAGTTTCCTAGTTCCGACAGAACTCCTCATTATGACACCACTCTCTCTGACAGAACTCCTCATTATGGCACCACTCTCTCTGACAGAACTCCTCATTATGGCACCACTCTCTCTGACAGAACTCCTCATTATGGCACCACTCTCTCTGACAGAACTCCTCATTATGACACCACTCTCTCTGACAGAACTCCTCATTATGGCACCACTCTCTCCGACAGAACTCCTCATTATGACACCACTCTCTCTGACAGAACTCCTCATTATGGCACCACTCTCTCTGACAGAACTCCTCATTATGGCACCACTCTCTCTGACAGAACTCCTCATTATGACACCACTCTCTCTGACAGAACTCCTCATTATGGCACCACTCTCTGACAGAACTCCTCATTATGACACCACTCTCTCTGACAGAACTCCTCATTATGGCACCACTCTCTGACAGAACTCCTCATTATGACACCACTCTCTCTGACAGAACTCCTCATTATGGCACCACTCTCTCTGACAGAACTCCTCATTATGACACCACTCTCTCTGACAGAACTCCTCATTATGGCACCACTCTCTCTGACAGAACTCCCTCATTATGGCACCACTCTCTCTGACAGAACTCCTCATTATGGCACCACTCTCTCTGACAGAACTCCTCATTATGGCACCACTCTCTCTGACAGAACTCCTCATTATGGCACCACTCTCTCTGACAGAACTCCTCATTATGGCACCACTCTCTGACAGAACTCCTCATTATGACACCACTCTCTCTGACAGAACTCCTCATTATGGCACCACTCTCTCTGACAGAACTCCTCATTATGACACCACTCTCTCTGACAGAACTCCTCATTATGGCACCACTCTCTCTGACAGAACTCCTCATTATGACACCACTCTCTCTGACAGAACTCCTCATTATGGCACCACTCTCTCTGACAGAACTCCTCATTATGGCACCACTCTCTCTGACAGAACTCCTCATTATGGCACCACTCTCTCTGACAGAACTCCTCATTATGACACCACTCTCTCTGACAGAACTCCTCATTATGGCACCACTCTCTCTGACAGAACTCCTCATTATGGCACCACTCTCTCTGACAGAACTCCTCATTATGGCACCACTCTCTGACAGAACTCCTCATTATGACACCACTCTCTCTGACAGAACTCCTCATTATGGCACCACTCTCTCTGACAGAACTCCTCATTATGACACCACTCTCTCTGACAGAACTCCTCATTATGGCACCACTCTCTCTGACAGAACTCCTCATTATGACACCACTCTCTCTGACAGAACTCCTCATTATGGCACCACTCTCTCTGACAGAACTCCTCATTATGGCACCACTCTCTCTGACAGAACTCCTCATTATGGCACCACTCTCTCTGACAGAACTCCTCATTATGACACCACTCTCTCTGACAGAACTCCTCATTATGGCACCACTCTCTCTGACAGAACTCTTCTATCACTTTCTCTCAGACAGAACACATAATTGTGGCTTCACTCAGACAAAACAAACCTCTTTATGACATCACAATTTCACAGACACAACAAACCTGTTTAGGAAATGAAGATTCTCTGACTTGGTCTTCCTTAAGCCTAATTTACTTGCGCTACGTCCACTCTCGTCCACATAGGGTTTTGTGTCCACATTCACCTCCTAAGAAAAGTTCTGCGGAGATTTCGAAATCCATGTGCAACAGGAGCGGACATTCCATATTGCATAAATTAGGCTTTAGGACACTGGTTTTCTTACAACATCACCTCACAAACCCATCGGAAGCTCTCTGCACGCACAGGAATCAAAGTCAGAGATTAACCCCTTCCCCCTCTCCTTGTAGCATGTGTATGACCAGAAGAACATCCGACGGCGTGTGTACGACGCGCTCAACGTGCTCATGGCCATGAACATCATCTCTAAAGAGAAGAAAGAGATCAAGTGGATCGGTCTGCCCACCAACTCAGCACAGGAATGCCAGAACCTAGAAGTGAGAGTCTATTCACACACACACACACACACCTGGTCAACCATGAACTCTCCTCCTTCCTCATTCCCCCTTTTCTCTTATGCTCTGACACCTTGTCTGTGTTCTGCTCTTCCTTTGTAGGTGGAGAGACAAAGGAGACTGGATAGGATCAAGCAGAAGCAGTCACAACTCCAAGAGCTCATATTACAGGTGATCATAGGACAAGCCTGCCTCATAGACAACAATACAAGGGGAACATAAAATACAAGACCACAGGTTGACTTAACGTTATCCATGATGTTCCCCTCCTGCAGCAAATAGCCTTTAAGAACCTGGTGCAGCGGAACAGACAGACGGAACAGCAGGCCAACAGACCTCCGCCCCCCAACTCTCTCATCCACCTCCCCTTCATCATCATCAACACCAGCAAGAAGACCGTCATCGACTGTAGCATCTCCAATGACAAGTGAGCGACTGTGTGTGTGTGTGTTGGAGTATGTCAGTGTAAATTGATCATCAACTTAATAAATGTAAAGCCATTTTATTTTGTCCCACATTGAAGCCATGGCAACACACCGATTAGAGTTTTCCATGGTTGAAAGCTCTAACCATGCCATTATATTCTTCACCTCTTCCTCTCCCATTCCACTCTTCAGGTTTGAGTACCTGTTTAACTTTGACAACATGTTTGAGATCCACGACGACATTGAGGTGCTGAAGCGTATGGGCATGGCCTGTGGCCTGGAGGTGGGCAAGTGTTCCCCGGAGGACCTGAAGGTGGCACGCAGCCTGGTGCCCAAAGCCCTGGAGCCCTATGTCACAGGTCAGAGGTCATAGGGATCAGGGGGTCATAGCGCATGCTTAAACTTCATGCCCAAATCATCTGTCATAGCTTGAGTCATTGAGCTTCACACAATCCCTTTTAATGTAAGTGAGATGAATTGGGCATTAATTGTAAAACATGTTGATCATTCAGGGTACATTGGCTATGAGAAACAAGGGCCTGTGTGGTTTGCTCTAAGGTATATATGTGATGTGTGTACTACTGTCTCTCACATAGAGATGGCCCAGGGCCCCATCAGTAATGTCTACATCACTGGAGGATCCTCCACCAACGGGCGGCGCCATCACGGCCAGGGCAGGTGAGTCTCTCTCCTCAAGTGTTGGCCTAGTCAGGCTTGCCATCGGCACATTCACATAGAAATATATGGTAACACTTAGGGATGTAACAATTCACCGATACGCATCGGTCCCCGATTCAAAGGTTCAAGATACAAGTGCATCAGTCCGCGGAGCCCAACCCGATCCAAATGTATCATGCATCGGTCAGAAAATCAATTCAAACATTACGAATCACCGGTTCACAAATGTATTTAGCTCATTCTTTCTACATTCTTTCTACCTTCTGAAAATACCTCATATTTTGTGACAACTGATGCATCTTCTCCTTCAGTGTCGAACTGCATGTAACTGTGTTGCCAGTCATTGATCTACAAGTAATTTTTCATGCTGAACAACGCCAGGCAATATCGGTAGTCAAACTGCACACTGTGCCCAGCTTCGCGCACTGACTAACGGGAGGTAGATGGCCTGTTCAAATCAAATCAAATCAAATCAAATTTTATTGGTCACATGCGCCGAATACAACAGGTGCAGACATTACAGTGAAATGCTTACTTACAGCCCTTAACCAACAGTGCATTTATTTTAAACAAAAAAAGTAAGAGTAAAACAACAACAAAAAAGTGTTGAGAAAAAAAAAAAAAAAGAGCAGAAGTAAAATAAAGTGACAGTAGGGAGGCTATATATACAGGGGGTACCGTTGCAGAGTCAATGTGCGGGGGGCACCGGCTAGTTGAGGTAGTTGAGGTAATATGTACATGTGGGTAGAGTTAAAGTGACTATGCATAAATACTTAACAGAGTAGCAGCAGCGTAAAAAGGATGGGGTGGGGGGGCAGTGCAAATAGTCCGGGTAGCCATGATTAGCTGTTCAGGAGTCTTATGGCTTGGGGGTAGAAGCTGTTGAGAAGTCTTTTGGACCTAGACTTGGCACTCCGGTACCGCTTGCCGTGCGGTAGCAGAGAGAACAGTCTATGACTAGGGTGGCTGGAGTCTTTGACAATTTTGATGGGCCTTCCTCTGACACCGCCTGGTATAGAGGTCCTGGATGGCAGGAAGCTTTGCCCCAGTGATGTACTGGGCCGTACGCACTACCCTCTGTAGTGCCTTGCGGTCGGAGGCCAAGCAGTTGCCATACCAGGCGGTGATGCAACCAGTCAGGATGCTCTCGATGGTGCAGCTGTAGAATTTTTTGAGGATCTGAGGACCCATGTCAAATCTTTTTAGTCTCCTGAGGGGGAATAGGCTTTGTCGTGCCCTCTTCACGACTGTCTTGGTGTGTTTGGACCATGATAGTTCGTTGGTGATGTGGACACCAAGGAACTTGAAGCTCTCAACCTGTTCCACTACAGCCCCGTCGATGAGAATGGGGGCGTGCTCAGTCCTCTTTTTTTTTCCTGTAGTCCACAATCATCTCCTTTGTCTTGGTCACGTTGAGGGAGAGGTTGTTGTCCTGGCACCACACGGCCAGATCTCTGACCTCCTCCCTATAGGCTGTCTCATCGTTGTCGGTGATCAGGCCTACCACTGTTGTGTCGTCGGCAAACTTAATGATGGTGTTGGAGTCGTGCCTGGCCATGCAGTCATGGGTGAACAGAGAGTACAGGAGGGGACTGAGCACGCACCCTGAGGGGCCCCCCGTGTTGAGGATCAGTGTGGCAGATGTGTTGTTACCTACCCTTACCACCTGGGGGCGGCCCGTCAGGAAGTCCAGGATCCAGTTGCAGAGGGAGGTGTTTAGTCCCAGGATCCTTAGCTTAGTGATGAGCTTAGAGGGCACGATGGTGTTGAATGCTGAGCTGTAGTCAATGAATAGCATTCTCACGTAGGTGTTCCTCTTGTCCAGGTGGGAAAGGGCAGTGTGGAGTGCGATAGAGATTGCATCATCTGTGGATCTGTTGGGGCGGTATGCAAATTGGAGTGGGTCTAGGGTTTCTGGGATAATGCTGTTGATGTGAGCCATGACCAGTCTTTCAAAGCACTTCATGGCTACAGACGTCAGTGCTACGGGTCGGGTAGTCATTTAGGCAGGTTATCTTAGAGTCCTTGGGCACGGGGACTATGGTGGTCTGCTTGAAACATGTTGGTATTACAGACTCAGTCAGGGACATGTTGAAAATGTCAGTGAAGACACTTGCCAGTTGGTCAGCACATGCTCGGAGTACACGTCCTGGTAATCCGTCTGGCCCTGCGGCCTTGTGAATGTTGACCTGCTTAAGTCTTACTCACATCGGCTACGGAGAGCGTGATCACATAGTCATCCGGAACAGCTGGTGCTCTCATGCATGCTTCAGTGTTGCTTGCCTCGAAGCGAGCATAGAAGTGGTTTAGCTCGTCTGGTAGGCTTGTGTCACTGGGCAGCTCGCGGCTGTGCTTCCCTTTGTAGTCTGTAATAGTTTTCAAGCCCTGCCACATCCGACGAGCGTCAGAGCCAGTGTAGTATGATTCAATCTTAGACCTGTATTGACTCTTTGCCTGTTTGATGGTTCGTGGGAGGTCATAGCGGGATTTCTTATAAGCGTCCGGGTTAGAGTCCCTGCCTTGAAAGCGGCAGCTCTACCCTTTAGCTCAGTGCGGATGTTTCCTGTAATCCATGGCTTCTGGTTGGGGTATGTACGTACGGTCACTGTGGGGACGACATCATCGATGCACTTATTGATGAAGCCAGTGACTGATGTGGTGTACTCCTCAATGCTGTCTGAAGAATCCCGAACATGTTCCAGTCTGTGCTAGCAAAACAGTCCTGTAGCTTAGCATCTGCGTCATCTGACCACTTTTTTTATTAACCGAATCACTGGTGCTTCCTGCTTTAGTTTTTGCTTATAAGCAGGAATCAGGAGGATAGAGTTATGGTCAGATTTGCCAAATGGAGGGCGAGGGAGAGCTTTGTATGCGTCTCTGTGTGTGGAGTAAAGGTGGTCTAGAGTTTTTTTCCCTCTGGTTGCACATTTAACATGCTGGTAGAAATTAGGTAGAACGGATTTAAGTTTCCCTGCATTAAAGTCCCCGGCCACTAGGAGCGCTGCATCTGGATGAGCGTTTTCCTGTTGATTAATGGCCTTGTACAACTCATTCAGTGCAATCTTAATGCCAGCATTGGTTTGTGGTGGTAAATAGACAGCTATGAAAAATATAGATGAAAACTCTCTTGGTAAATAGTGTGGTCTACAGCTTATCATAAGATACTCTACCTCAGGCGAGCAAAACCTTGAGACTTCCTTAGTATTTGATTTTGTGCACCAGCTGTTGTTTACAAATATACACAGACCGCCACCCCTTGTCTTACCGGAGCCAGCCGTTCTGTCCTGCCGATGTAGCGTATAGCCTGCTAGCTGAATGTTATCATTGTTGTCGTTCAGCCACGACTCCGTGAAACATAAGATATTACAGTTTTTAATGTCCCGTTGGTAGGATAACCGTAATCTTAAATCGTCCATTTTATTTTCAAAAGATTGAACGTTGGCTAATAGGATTGATGGAAGAGGCAGTTTACTCGCTCGCCGTCGGATCCTTACAAGGCACCCCGATCTGCGTCCGCGATATCTCCGTCTCTTCCTCACTCTTCCTGATCTGGCACATCTGCACAGCACCTTCAGCATTCAATTGCTAAAATGACTTGTGTGATATTAGGCTTTTTTAGTTGAGTGACAACCTGTGTAATTAGTTGGTTATTGTTATCTATGCGCTGTTGAAAATTGTGTTTTACCGGAATAAAAGTAAGCTACCGGAGACACAACTCTCATCTGGCTATACCTGCTGAACGGGGCTTACAAAATATTTTATTTTGATTGTTCAGGTTCACCATCAGCAATAGTTTTGGTACACAGTAAAAAATGGGGTGTTAATATTTCAGAGTAAAGTTATTTTAACCCAGATAGAGTATTTTCAACATTTTTGAGAGTAAAGTTGCTCTATCAGTGGAGTTAAAAGTGAGTGTAAAAATCTGCAGATACGCAGTGACAATTTCAACTCTACAGCAGTGATGAATACCCGCCACTCTGCTTTGCTGAAGTTTGGCACGTACGTTGGTGGAGGAAGATTGCGAAGGAGTAGCTAGGCCACAGATATTGCTAGGTAAGTTACATCCCCGTTTTTTCAACACCAAACCGGTATTTTTTAACTTTACATAATTTTAGAGTTGTGCTGATGTCAAGGTCATATTTTTAAGTTACGAGTTCCATGCGGCGGTCCCCCTTGCAGTGAGCTCGTCATCAGCCAGCTAAATTAGCTTGTAAGTTCAGATGGTTGACAGTAATAACTGTTATATGATATACCCATGGAATATGTTTGATATTTTTGTGAATGGCTTGCTGTTTCATATGGCTAAAAACAGGTAACGTTAACTTAGCTAATCAGTTCGTTTGAAGGACACCACCGTTTGGCATGAGCGCAGATTGTGCTTGTCATGCGGTTAGCTAGCTTGCAATCAGTATCGGTAACTGTCTTTCTTTGTGTTGCAATATTTTCACGAATGAAGTTTGTCAGAATGGTAAATACGTAAAATAACGTTCGCTAACAACAAAACATTTATACAGATAGTATTGTTAGCTAACGTTATTATATAGCTTCCCAGGCTTCCTTACACTAACGTTAACTGTTTTTTATAAAGCTATATATAACGGTAATGTTAGCATGCTTCTGATAGTTAGCCAGCTAATGTTGGTGTTATAAAACGATAACTTAGATCACTGATTTGCATGACGGGTTTGTTTAACATTGCTTAACCATTTTAATGGTTAGCTACTGTTCGAACTAAAATGGCTAATGAGCTAGCTAACTTTGACACATAGCTAGTTATTTGGTAGCTAATGGGACAATGTGCCTCTAAACTTGAACTAGCCTACACCCATTTGCTGCAGAAAATGGCAGCTTAACGTTATATTCAACCAGCACAACTTTGTCTACTTCAGCCTTTGTAATTGCAGTGTAACGTCTAAGTAATGCATAGTGCATTGCGTAGCTAGTACTACTGAGATAAATGGATAGTTAGCTAACGCTTAGTTGAACCAGCACTAAATGATGATTTTGAATATATATTTTCTTTGTTATTAGAGGCAAAATGCTGTTGCGTGTTCAGCTCGGGGAAGAGCAGAAATACGTGAAGCTGTCTGAGCTGACATTCAATGCTTTCTTGAAAGAAGGTAGGTATAATAGGTTAAAGCAATACATATCACCCTAATGACAAAATAATACAGCATTAAGCTATTATCTTATGATATCTATTTAGGTCTATAGTCATTTCTGCTGTGCTTTATATTTTCAGTAACATAAAATCAGGTGCAGATCCTTGTCTTTCATCATTTTGTGAACACATGAGGCAACCTTAAGTATGAACTTGGATTCTTGTGAGAAGGGAATTCATGTTTTTCTTTTTTTTCTTCTTTTTTTAACAGTGTGTCTAAAATTCAACATACCAGAAAGCAGAAAGCCAGACATTAAGGTGTATGACCAGTCTGACACAGAAGTTGACTCAGATGTTTTTGAAGAATTAGTAAAGGAGTCACCTGGAACTTTCAGAATCATGCTGGGCAATGGACTTGGTATTCATTCATTCAATTATTTTTTTAGTTTAAAGGCCAGAATGAGAACCTTTATTGTCTTAAAAATAACAGTTTATTGTAATATGTTTCTATGTTTTGCACAAATTTCATAATGAACAGATACCTCTCATTCATCATCATGCTCGGGTACATCTGATGACACCATCATTCTGAATTTCACTGTGTGTGACGATGTTGAAGAAGTAGCGGCTGGCGAAGGAAGCCAGCCTAAAAGGCCATGCCACATAAACTATGAGGCAAAAGCAGTAAGTGGTGAACATTGCTGTTAAGTCCAATCTGAATGTTGTTTCATCATGTGACAGCATTACATATTGTTTTACAATTACGGAAAGCACATTTCTTTCCACCTATAGCTGATTGAAAAAATCCTAACATCAAAGCCTGGTGGTGAACGCATTATGCAAGAGTATGGAAAAACCAAATCTCTGACAGATGCCACCAGAAGACAGATGATCAACATACTTGCTGCTGAGATGACAGAAACACATGGGTAAGCATTAAGCATATAGATGGGCTGTAAAGAAACATTGTTATTATTTTCCGGTTATTAATTATGTAAAATGTGTTGTGCAATATCAATTCAGTGTGATGTTAACTTTGAATTCATATGCTAGGACATCCCCCCAAAAGTGTCAGAGTGATGTATGCACAGGGGATAGTAGCTTTGTTTCCTATCTAGAAGACCCATACTCACAACATGGATATGTAAGTAAATGGGTTATTGCAACATTATGCACATATTCACTCTATGAAATGGGAATAGTACTCCTTTATAATTTATTTATAATAATATAGGATCATTACTACGATCCGAGAGTGGTTCCGGATACCTTGCATGGCGATTGAAGACCATACAAAGAAAAACAGCAGAGGAAAGAGGTGCCTCAGTCAGCAAATCTCCTAAAGGTATGTTTTCTGATCAGTGACATGTAATTATAATGGTGACCTGTGAATTGTACAGAAAGGATTTCTTAACACTGTATTTTGTCTTAAGTTGGTGGGCCAGGCCGTGATCGTCAGCCCTTCACCTATGACAGAGAGCCATCTGATGAGGATGTGGAAGCAGCTATTGCTGTTTTGAGACACTCTGCTGATGAAAACACTGTCCGTGAGAAGATGAAAATGACCTTCATATATCGGCAAGCAATGGTCAACGATGAAGCCAAATCATCAGATGTCTTCTGGGTCTTCCCAAGATTTCTGGACACACCAGGACTGGTATGACAACTTAATTCACTGCATCACCAAAAATATCCAATGAAGAATAAGGTAACACTCATTATTTCTGTCTTTGTGTGTTACATTGCAGATAGAACAAGATTTCAGACTTCTGTTTGGTGAGGCCACAGCCAACAAATTCTTGGAGAAGTGGCCAACCACTTTCAAAGCAAAAGTAATAAAGGAAAGCCATGGACTTGTATCCACCACAGAACTCTTGGATTTGATGCGCAATGCTGAGTCAGCTGCTGAAGTTGAGAATGGTATGAATGAACTGTTTTACTTTTTATGTGGATAATGTAGGTGTGCATTATATGTCCATAATGGTGCAAGTTGTGAATAAGAATGTTATGCTACGGCACAATGTTAACCAGGTTTTTATTTACTTATTTGTAGGCTGGGACAGTGACATGTCTGCCATCTTGCTGCTGCTACATTTGCTACCACCATCTGCACAAGGTAGAAAGAGGCCGGGAAAGATGTCTGCATATCAAGCTGTAGATCAGCTCATCAGATTTCAAAAGGTATGCTTAACAGTTGTTTAAAATATATATTCCATCATCTCAATCTTGTGCACAGTTTGAGGTGATCTTATCCATTGTCAGAGGTTAGTCACCAAAACAATTCTGTTGAATGTGTTTTTTTTGTAGGTTGGAACCAGTGTGCAGCAGCATCTTGACAACATCACCCAAAGCAGTCAGCCCCTACCTTCTCGCCCAGGGATCCACACAGAGCAGCATTCACTCCTACTTCATTGTGGTTGACAAGCATGCTCTTCCATGCAAGGCAACAGGTTCAGTAGGAGCTTTTGACGAAGTCTTTAAAGCCCATTACGTATTTGGTACGTCATACAGTTCTTCCTTGAGCAGCTTTTTCACTTTTTGTGCAAACAACCATCTATAACATCGACATGGGGGGAAACAAAGGAGACTCCTAGAGTTGCTGAGTTGCGAGCAAGAATGGTGCGTTAGTTGAGATAAAACTATGAAGTGTTTTCTTTGCAAAAGTGACCATGGAAGTCCAAACAACCTTGTTAAGCACCTTAAGATAATTCGTGGGCTATGTACAGGCAGGACTCTTTTTCAAATGTGGTCAAGAAGGATGCTCACGTTCTTTTGGTAGCTTTTCTGGTTTTAGAAAACATCTTAACAAGTGCCACGGAGAAAGTTTAGTAGATTCTATAGAAGATTATCTTTCAGACCTCAAAGTACCGTCAACACCAGTAATATTTCTCATGTTGGAAGTGTCGACTGAATGTTTAGAGGCTGAGTCAGAGTTATCTTCGCCATACATTGTAAATAGTTGTGCAGCTGTTATTTCCGATCTAAAGGCAGCAGGTGTTGGTCAAAGTACAGTAAATACTGTAGTGATTTCCATGGAAGAGATTGTTCAAGATATTCATCAGCATGCTAAAGAAACAGTGATAAAGCATGTATTTAGTAATGAAAGAGAAACAGAAATGTGCAAGAAAGTTGAGGCGTGTTTTGAGGGGTTAGAGAATCCTTTCCACAGTTCTAAATTCGGAATACAAGCGATCAAAATTTATGACTGCCAAGTGGGAAATAGTAGAACCAGTTGAATGTGTGATTGGTTCAAGATTTGACACAAGACGAAATAAAAAGACTGGAACATATGATCAGGTAGTAGTTCAAGATAAATTCATGTATATTCCAATTTTATCTACACTGCAGTCAATATTTAAAAGTCAGTATTTTGCAGAAATGTTGCAAAGCTCAGCTACCAGCAACTCTAGACTGAGAGATATTTGTGATGGATCTTTTTTTAAAGTCACCCCCTGTTCTCAACTGAGAAGCAGACAATACAGGTCCAGATGTTCTATGATGATTTTGAGGTCGCCAACCCATTGGGTTCCAAGCGAGGTATTCATAAATTGGGTGGAGTATATTTTACTTTAAGAAACTTCTCTCCAAAATGGAATTCTTTTTTGGCTAACATACACCTGTGCGCCTTATTTCATACTCAAGATGTTAAACGATATGGTTTTAGTGAAATTTTTGCTCCCATTGTTCGAGACATTAAAGTGTTAGAGAGCGATGGTATTGAGATTCCATTATACAGTGGTTATGTACGTGGCACTGTAGTACAGGTAACAGGTGATAATTTGGGTTTGCATAGTTTGTTTGGTCTGGTGGAGTCTTTCAGTGCAAGGTACTGTTGCAGGTTCTGTTTAGCAGAAAAGGAGGACTTTCAAACAGAATTCTCTGAAGATTCTTCCAAAATAGTTTTACGCACCAAAGATATGCATACTGCTCACTGTCAAGAAATGGCTTGTAATCCATCCCTTCCGTATGTTTTTGGTGTGAAAAGGTCATGCATATTAAATTCATTGAGGTATTTTCACACAACTGAGAACTTCTCAGTTGATGTGATGCATGATGTGTTAGAAGGGGTTGGCCAGTACGAATTGAAGTTATTATTTCTGTATTTGAATAAAAACATGTTACATCAGGAGAAATACATTCAAGAATACAAAGTTTTGATTATGGTTTCACAGAGAGAAATAACAGGCCTGTGACTGTTAATTTAAGTGAAGGATCTAATGATCTGGGACTGAATGCAATTCAGTCCTGGTGCTTACTTAGGAATGTTCCTCTTATCTTTGGAGATTTGGTAACTTCTACTGACCAACACTGGGGCCTGCTTCTTTTATTATTGCAAATAATTAACATTATATTCTCGCCCATGTTATCTCAAGGTCTATGTGTATATTTAAAACATTTGATTGTTGATCACATACACTGTTTAAGAAGTTGTATCCTCAGAAAAAACTTTTACCAAAGCACCATTTTCTTATCCACTATCCCCGCTGCATCCAGAAAATAGGGCCTGTACTTCATAGTTGGTGTATGAGGTATGAAGGCAAACATAATTTTTTCAAAAACAGCTTAAATCGCTTTAAAAATATTACCAAAACGCTGGCAAAAAAGCATCAGAATCATATGGCATATAGTTGGCGAAGATCAACAACTTTTAGTCGGTTAGATATTGGTCCAGGAAAAATGGTGGCTTTAAATATGGTAAAAGGAGGTTCTGAAATTGCTTTGGCAATGCAAGTGCCCAGTAGCATTCAGGTTATGAAGGTTAATTGGGCTAAACATAATGGTATGTTTATCGCCCACACTTGGTTATCTGTGGCGAAGTTGACTCTGAAGTGCCCTTGTTTTATCAGATTGAGTCAGTTCTGATAATGTGTGAAAAACTGTTACTACTCACAGTGCCTTTAGTTACAGTAACTTTTCAAGAACATTTCCATGCATATGAGGTGATCAGATCAAAGCATGATTTAGTTTTTTTTCATGTCGACAACCTGCACTACCCTAGACCTTTGACATACAAAGGTCATATGGAGAAATCACAGCTCTCCCTTGTTGTGCCATATTGCTTTCTCTGGTGAACATTTTTATGATGTTATACTTCTGTCATAGACAAGGCAATGGGTGTACAATGTAAATTCACGGACATTGAAATTATACTTTTTTTTCAATAAATGTGGGTGCTCTCATCTTGTATTATTGTGCTTTGTTTTATTTGATAGTATTGATATTTCTATAATTCAGTAACACTACATCATATGATTTAAATAAAAAAAAAAAAAAACACTGTAGAGAAATGAAAAGTAAATATCATTACACTTTAAAGTGTCATTTTTTAAAGTAAAATTGTAGTTGACTTAACTCTATACAGTGTAATCATATTACTCTCAACAGTGTGATTAAACTACAGTGTTAAATATTTTGACACATTTCATTGTTATTTTTTACACAATATGGAGTAGAATTAACTCTAAAAGTTTTACACTGACCAAAGAGTACATTTTACACTGATTTTGAGTGGGACCAAATGTTATCTGAAACAGAGTTAAATTCAACTCGATAGGAGTTAAATTAACACTTCTGTTTTTACTGTGGGGCACGGGGACTATGGTGGTCTGCTTGAAACATGTTGGTATTACAGACTCAGTCAGGGACATGTTGAAAATGTCAGTGAAGACACTTGCCAGTTGGTCAGCACATGCTCGGAGTACACGTCCTGGTAATCCGTCTGGCCCTGCGGCCTTGTGAATGTTGACCTGCTTAAGTCTTACTCACATCGGCACGGAGAGCGTGATCACATAGTCATCCCGGAACAGCTGGTGCTCTCATGCATGCTTCAGTGTTGCTTGCCTCGAGCGAGCATAGAAGTGGTTTAGCTCGTCTGGTAGGCTTGTGTCACTGGGCAGCTCGCGGCTGTGCTTCCTTGTAGTCTGTAATAGTTTTCAAGCCCTGCCACATCCGACGAAGCGTCAGAGCCAGTGTAGTATGATTCAATCTTAGAACTGTATTGACTCTTTGCCTGTTTGATGGTTCGTCGGAGGTCATAGCGGGATTTCTTATAAGCGTCCGGGTTAGAGTCCCTGCCTTGAAAGCGGCAGCTCTACCCTTTAGCTCAGTGCGGATGTTTCCTGTAATCCATGGCTTCTGGTTGGGGTATGTACGTACGGTCACTGTGTGGACGACATCATCGATGCACTTATTGATGAAGCCAGTGACTGATGTGGTGTACTCCTCAATGCTGTCTGAAGAATCCCGGAACATGTTCCAGTCTGTGCTAGCAAAACAGTCCTGTAGCTTAGCATCTGCGTCATCTGACCACTTTTTTTATTAACCGAGTCACTGGTGCTTCCTGCTTTAGTTTTTGCTTATAAGCAGGAATCAGGAGGATAGAGTTATGGTCAGATTTGCCAAATGGAGGGCGAGGGAGAGCTTTGTAGCGTCTCTGTGTGTGGAGTAAAGGTGGTCTAGAGTTTTTTTCCTCTGGTTGCACATTTAACATGCTGGTAGAAATTAGGTAGAACGGATTTAAGTTTCCCTGCATTAAAGTCCCCGGCCACTAGGAGCGCTGCATCTGGATGAGCGTTTTCCTGTTGATTAATGGCCTTGTACAACTCATTCAGTGCAATCTTAATGCCAGCATTGGTTTGTGGTGGTAAATAGACAGCTATGAAAAATATAGATGAAAACTCTCTTGGTAAATAGTGTGGTCTACAGCTTATCATAAGATACTCTACCTCAGGCGAGCAAAACCTTGAGACTTCCTTAGTATTTGATTTTGTGCACCAGCTGTTGTTTACAAATATACACAGACCGCCACCCCTTGTCTTACCGGAGCCAGCCGTTCTGTCCTGCCGATGTAGCGTGTAGCCTGCTAGCTGAATGTTATCATTGTTGTCGTTCAGCCACGACTCCGTGAAACATAAGATATTACAGTTTTTAATGTCCCGTTGGTAGGATAACCGTAATCTTAAATCGTCCATTTTATTTTCAAAAAGATTGAACGTTGGCTAATAGGATTGATGGAAGAGGCAGTTTACTCGCTCGCCGTCGGATCCTTACAAGGCACCCCGATCTGCGTCCGCGATATCTCCGTCTCTTCCTCACTCTTCCTGATCTGGCACATCTGCACAGCACCTTCAGCATTCAATTGCTAAAATGACTTGTGTGATATTAGGCTTTTTTAGTTGAGTGACAACCTGTGTAATTAGTTGGTTATTGTTATCTATGCGCTGTTGAAAATGGTGTTTTACCGGAATAAAAGTAAGCTACCGGAGACACAACTCTCATCTGGCTATACCTGCTGAACGGGGCTTACAAAATATTTTATTTTGATTGTTCAGGTTCACCATCAGCAATAGTTTTGGTAGTTTTGCTTTAAACAATCAGTGTATACAGTCATTTTCAGATATAGAGGGTAAAGTTGATCATTTCATAACGATGACAGCAATCACTTTTGCGAGGCACACCGCATGGCCGAACCAAGAGGAGAAGAGAAGATCACTCTAAAAACGTCCAAATGGTCAAAACCATTTGATTTTGAAATGGGGGGTGAAATCCATAGCTAATTTGTAAACAATAAATATTGATACATTACTAGCTAACAGTTAATCTGCAAAAATGCCAAGTTCATTTGTGGGTGATGGTGATTTCAGAACCAACGTGGGGGGACAAAATGGGCTACATTGCCCCCCCTAATCTGATAGTGGTAGTGAGTGGTAGATGCTTAGTCTCCTTTATGGTATCAGCTCAGGTGCCTACAGTACATACACCATAGACATACATCATCATTCACACACGCAAACAGTAGTCAGCTCAGACAGATCCAGCTCAGACAGATCCAGCTCAGACAGATCCAGCTCAGACAGATCCAGCTCAGAGAGGCCCAGCTCAGACAGATCCAGCTCAAGAGAGGCCCAGCTCAGACAGATCCAGCTCAGAGAGATACAGCTCAGAGAGATCCAGCTCAGAGAGATCCAGCTCAGACAGATCCAGCTCAGAGAGGCCCAGCTCAGACAGATCCAGCTCAGAGAGGCCCAGCTCAGACAGATCCAGCTCAGAGAGGCCCAGCTCAGACAGATCCAGCTCAGAGAGATCCAGCTCAGACAGATCCAGCTCAGAGAGGCCCAGCTCAGACATATCCAGCTCAGAGAGATCCAGCTCAGAGAGATCCAGCTCAGACAGATCCAGCTCAGACAGATCCAGCTCAGAGAGATCCAGCTCAGACAGATCCAGCTCAGAGAGGCCCAGCTCAGGAGCTTCATCAGCAGCAGATTGTAATTTACAATGGAAAATGAATGTGTTTATGCAACAAATGTTAGTGCATCGCATCGAACCAAATCGCATTGATTCGCTCTCTAATCAAACTAAAACGTGTGGTATCGGAGCCCATGTATCTAGATACGTATCGAATCGTCCTGAAAGGGAAAGACGCACATCCCTACTGACTCTACTTCTCTCTTCTTCCCCCACTGTATTCTCTCTGTAGTGACAGTGGTGCAGATGGGACCCGGGCCTCCAGCTCTAATGACTCTCACTACAGCGGCTCCCGTGTTGAGACCCCTGTGTCGTACATGGGGGATGATGACGAGGAGGACGACTACGATGAGAACGACGATGAAGATTAACCTTCTGTCGCGCGAAGCCTCTCGAACAAGCAGTCTGTCTCTCTCTTTCTCGCCCTCTCTCTCTGAATATCTCTCTCTCTGAGTCTCTCTCTCTCTCTGAATATCTCTCTCTTTCTGAATATCTCTCTCTCTCTGAATATCTCTCTCTCTCTGAATATCTCTCTCTGAATATCTCTCTCTGAGTATCTCTCTCTCTCTCTCTCTGAGTATCTCTCTCTCTCTGAGTATCTCTCTCTCTCTCTCTGAGTATCTCTCTCTCTCTCTGAGTATCTCTCTCTCGCTCTGAGTATCTCTCTCTCGCTCTGAGTATCTCTCTCTGAATATCTCTCTCTCTCTCTCTGAGTATCTCTCGCTCTCTCTGAGTATCTCTCTCTCTCTCTCTCTGAGTATCTCTCTCTCTCTCTCTCTCTCTGAGTATCTCTCTCTCTCTCTCTCTCGCTCTGAGTATCTCTCTCTCTCTCCGAGTATCTCTCTCTATCTCTCTCTCTGAGTATCTCTCTCTCTCTCTCTGAGTATCTCTCTCTCTCTGAGTATCTCTCTCTCTCTGAGTATCTCTCTCTGAATATCTCTCTCTCTCTCTCTCTGAATATCTCTCTCTCTCTGAGTATCTCTCTCTCTAAGGGGTGTTGGGGGGGTGCACATGTGAAGTGTAGTCTATGGCTTTCGCACTGTGCTGCAGCATTTCTGTGTCTATTATCACCCTCTTCTTGGCAAGCCATCCTGCTGGAGAATAAAGGAGAAAAAAAAACATATTCCAGACAACCCACTGCTGTTGGAGAATGTATAGTGTTCCTTCTGTGTGAAATAGTTCTCTTTGTTATGTTTTGATTACGTTGGACAGACTCAATGGTAAACCACTGTTTCAAGATGGCTGCCAGTGCAACTGCACCCAGACCGCTGGCTCAGAGACACTCACTGGATCCAAAATGTCTGGTTTAGTCACCACAACGCCCTAAGAAAGTTTGGGACTGCCCTTTCGAAAGTGTGGACACTGTTTTGTTATCCCCCCCTTTTGTGGCATTGATTTCAAGCAGAGATTTGGGCTGATGTGTTGGGCTAGCTTCCTCTCATTCTGTAGGCTGCTGCTTCTCTGGTCCTTATTTGTTCAAGTTTTGGAGAGTTGTAGTGGTGACACTCTTTCCCTCAGACCGCCCTGTCACACCATGGTAGTGTTTACAAGTGACAGGCACCAGCGAGGAAAAGAACTCTCCTACCCACGCTGCCTATAGGAAAATGTTAAGCTTTGTGTGTGAATGATGTGAACTGATCCTATGAAGATTGTAGTTTGTAGCATCCTTTACAGGTCAGTGGCGGAAGGAAGACCTGGACATTATTGATGTATCTAAAATGTGGGTTGTATAGGTCTGTCTCTATGGACTCCCTTCGAAGATCTCCTTTTTTTAAACTGAACAACATGTACTGACTCTTCCAAAATACCTTTTCTGTAATCTAATATAATTTTGCCAATTAAATATAGAGAATGTTTTAACAAATTTACTTCAGTAAGTGTTTTTGTGCGGTTTTATAATCTGAAAAACAGTGGTATGGTATTTCACACTCCTCAATTGGCTTCAATAGCTGAAATAGGACCGTAATAACCTTAAATGGGTCAAACATATGAAATCCTTTGGGGATTTTCCTCTGGGAAATCCAATGTGTTGACTTGCAGTCTCTAAAGCCTTGTTCACATTGGCAGTTTAAAGTGACTCAAATCCTTTTTCCTGCAGTCTGAACAGACAAAAAGCACATGGAATCAGATATTTCAAGCCACATTTTAAACCACCTTCGTAGGTTTTTAGACCGTTCAGCATATCTTGTTGCTTGCTAGCAAGTTTTGACAAGAACATGTGGTAGCTAACTAGCTTGTTAATTGTTTACAATCAAATTAGGGAAAGTGCTAGAAAGCTAAACAGCTACCTAGCTAGCTAGTTGACTGCTGTGGCTAGAAAAAAATGACTTGTTTTGAAAGTTGGATCATAATCTTATCCTTTGAGGTTTTAAAAGTGTTCTTACACTATGATTTTGAACATTCAAAGCAACTGGGAAACGTCCATGGCAGGCATTCTTGTCACCTTGCTACATAACTTTTAAGTGATAGGAAGCACGAGCACCACCACCAACCAGCCTACACCACTGCACACCCGTCATTACTATGACAACTAGCGTAGCCATGTCAGCCAATGACTGCTCTGAACGCAAACAAATCCAATTTGGTCACTTGTAACTTGCTGTTTGGACAGTCAGTGTTCCAAAACGGATTTGAAAAACAAAACTGATTTGAGCATTAAGGCCTGCAGTGATAGTGGTGCCAAGAGTAATGGATATAATGTAAGAACTGAGGGCTAGAGGGAGCTATAACCATTTTGCTTCCATATCTATGAAGGCCAGGGGCCGAGAGGTGTCCATTTTAGACTGCACCATACTCCCTCCCCTCTTTTCTACTGTGCTGCTCCCTTATGTCTTGTTCTTTAGATAACAGGTGCTGCTCCGGCCTCCGTGACACAGTTAGTCTGAATACATCAGTCTCAGCTTGGGCTCTCACCCTCAGCCTGAGGTATTAGGGAGTTAGTGGATAAAGGCATTACTGTCTGAAAGGTGCTGAGCCAGGTGTGTGTGAGAGAGAGACGGGTAAAGCGCTCGGGTCAGTAGGAGGATCTTCTTGTGTCTTCTGTCCTGCTGCTGGCACTGCTCTCCTTTATTTAGCTTTCACTCCCTCTGTTCATCTTTTATTTTAGCCTTCCTTTCTAATCCTCCCTTTTTACTGTTTCACTCTCTCTTCCTCCTCTACCACCTTCTACTCTTCTACTCCTCCCCCCCCACCCCCCCTCTCTCCTTCACCATGCTCTCCCTCTGAGTGTCCTCGCTGTCGTCGACAGCCCCTCTCCCTCCGTTGCCATGGATTTGGGAAGCCTGACCACAGTGGTTGCCAACTCGGCCTACATAAGCGCCCGCGGCAGCTTCGACGGCTCCAACCCGGCGGCCTCGCGTGACAAGAAGTACCACGCCCGCCTCAAGCTGCCCCACATCACCGTGTGCGAGGGCCTCCAGGAAACCCTGGACCTAGCCTTTCAGTCGGTCTGCGTGGAGCAGCCCATCGGCAAACGCCTGTTCCGCGAGTTCCTGGAGATGGCGCCCGAATACCACGGTCCTTGCCACTTGTGGCGGGACATCGAAGAGTACGACTTAGCCGAAGACACGGACCGGGCCCAGAAGGCGTCCAGGATCATTCAGCGTTACCTAGAGTCCTCGGCCAAGCTCTACTGCCCCTTCCTGACCCCAGAGACCGTGACCCAGGTGAAGGAGGCCCAGCAGGGGGCCGGGGACGCCCTCTTTGCCCAGACACTGGCCTCTGTGCTGGGCTACCTCCAGGAAGTTCCCTACACCTTCTTCCTGGAGAGCATGTACCTGAAGAGGTTCCTGCAGTGGAAGTGGCTGGAGATGAAGCCCATGGACCAAGACTGGTTCCAGGACTTCCGTGTGCTAGGGAAGGGGGGGTTCGGGGAGGTGTTTGCCTGCCAGATGAAGGCCACGGGGAAACTGTATGCCTGCAAGAAGCTCAACAAGAAGAGGCTGAAGAAGAGGAAGGGCTATGAGGTGAAAAGACGGGGATTGGGTGAGGTCGTTTCTGAGAGTCTTTGGTGTGGTCCACCATCTCTATTCATGTGACATTTCCTGTATGATATGAGAGAGATGAGATGCTATCCCAAGAGGAAATCACTTCGTTAGAATACAGTATGCTTCTGTAGACTATTAATGCTAGATCAAGCTGAGAGTCACAATGACTAATGCCATGGAAGGGTATGTGGCCAGGGGTCATACCCTACACTATGTGGCCAGGGGTCATATCCTACACTATGTGGCCAGGGGTCATACCCTACACTATGTGGCCAGGGGTCATACCCTACAGTATGTACCCCGGGGGTCATACCCTACACTATGTGGCCAGGGGTCATACCCTACACTATGTGGCCAGGGGTCATACCCTACAGTATGTACCCCGGGGGTCATACCCTACACTATGTGGCCAGGGGTCATACCCTACACTATGTGGCCAGGGGTCATACCCTACAGTATGTACCCCGGGGGTCATACCCTACACTATGTGGCCAGGGGTCATACCCTACACTATGTGGCCAGGGGTCATACCCCACAGTATGTACCCCGGGGGTCATACCCTACACTATGTGGCCAGGGGTCATACCCTACACTATGTGGCCAGGGGTCATACCCTACAGTATGTACCCCGGGGGTCATACCCTACAGTATGTGGCCAGGGGTCATACCCTCTGTGACTGACAGAACCCCTGTAATCTTGAGTGAAAATTGTTATATTCATGGAATTAGTTTGCTGCAGTTTTGAAGTAGGCTACAGTACCTGTTTTCCTGTAAGCAATGAGGAGAGAATAATTGTGTTAATCAAGTTTGCCTCTGTCTTAGCCCTCTGTATTAAACACAGCACATAGATAGAGCGATTACAGAGAGGATTAGGGAGCTGTTCTCAGTGGGACTGCTGGGGAAGGTTAGTTCATGTCCTTTACAGCTAGTCCAAGGCCCTGTTTGAAAATGGTTAAAATTCCTCCTTGCTCATGTCAATCACTGATATAACATGATTAGATAGGTGAAAGCAAGGATTCCACTAAATAACTTTCACCTATCTAGGTGTTAGATCAGTGATTACTTCAAGGAAGGATGCATTTGAAAAGTAATCGAGCAGGGCCTACCGCTGAGAGACTGTATATAACGACGAGATGGTCTTGGTCTCCCTAATAATGGGAGTCTTGGGAGCTTATCGGTCTGCTTATTGCTGTATTCCCCCAGTGGACAGATTTTGACGGGAGTGGACCCTCTCGCTTTGCCTCTTCCTACCGGTATGAATTTGTGAGTGATGGTTGCTATTGTCATGTTTGTCCCCCTCCTCTACTCTAGGGGGCGATGGTGGAGAAGAGGATCCTTGCCAGGGTTCATAGTCGCTTCATTGTGTCACTGGCCTACGCTTTCCAGACCAAGGATGAGCTCTGTCTGGTTATGACCATCATGAATGGAGGAGACCTGAAGTAAACACACACCTTATGATAGATTTGTAACATGTTTGTTCCCATACTTCCCCAGATACATTTAGGTCATTTAGCAGACGCTCTTATCCAGAGCGACTTACAGGAGCAATTGGGGTTAAGTGCCTTGCTCAAGGGCACATCAACAGATTTTTTTGCCTAGTCAGCTTGGGGATTCAAACCAGCGACCTTTCGGTTACTGGCCCAACGCTCTTAACCACTAAATTACCTGCCACCCCAGGTACCACATCTATCTGGTGGATGAGAACAACCCAGGGTTTGAGGAGCCCAGAGCCTGTTTTTATGCAGCTCAGATCATCCAGGGCATGGAGCACCTTCACCAGAAGAGAATAATCTACAGAGACCTCAAACCTGAGAATGTGCTGCTGGACAATGAAGGTACACAATGAGAGGTGTGCATGTACATACAAACACACACACCCACACGCATGTCATGCTTGTGTGATGTGACGCTGTCCAAATGTTGTCCTTAGGTAACGTGCGTATCTCTGACCTGGGTCTGGCAGTGGAGCTCAAGGAAAACCAGACAAAGATCAAAGGCTACGCTGGAACTCCAGGTCAGTCTCAGCTGCAGCTGCCCGACCTCATTATCTCACAATGGGGTTTCACGTTTAGTGTCTCCAAGAGGATCCATTCTGGCTCTTGTGA
The DNA here is from genome assembly GCF_020615455.1 of Coregonus clupeaformis. Taxonomy (NCBI): domain Eukaryota; kingdom Metazoa; phylum Chordata; class Actinopteri; order Salmoniformes; family Salmonidae; genus Coregonus; species Coregonus clupeaformis. The sequence continues at coordinate 46,512,817 of NC_059214.1, read as the reverse complement.
CTGACCTTTAACCTTTGACCTTTGCTATCTGCCCCCAGGGTTTATGGCCCCGGAGCTCCTGAAGGGGGAGAAGTATGACACCTCAGTGGACTATTTCACCCTGGGGGTCACGCTGTTTGAGTTTATGGCCGCCAAGAACCCGTTCAGGGAACGTGGAGAGAAGGTAACCTGCTCCCTTTCATTCCTACACTCGTCACACTGGATAACAGTGTACAACTCCTGGTTCCATCCCAGCACTTTTACACACCTGTCTTTCATTCTTCCTTCAAAGGCCATCATTATTTGAGACAGGTGTGTTTGTGCAGGGCTGGAACAAAAGCCTGCACACCCAGTTGGCAATGGCATTGATGTACTGTTGCTAACCTGCGGTTGTCTTCTGGTCAGGTTGAGAAGGAAGAACTGAAGGAGCGCATCATGACCGGGACTGTGGTCTACCCAGAGACATTCAGTGAGAACGCCAAGTCCATCTGCTCTGCGCTGCTGGAGAAACAGGTGGACCAGAGACTAGGTTTCAAGAACGGGACCTGTGACGAGATCAGGACACACCCCTTCTTCAGCGCCATCCACTGGAGGAGACTGGATGCAGGTACGAAGGCTATTTCCAAGTGCTAACTGAACCAAATGTTAAGTTGTGTATGTGGTCTGGATTTGGGCCATAATTTTGCTGTGTCACACTCTACAGCTGCCACAAAGACAGACTTCACATCAGAAGCACACCATCCCTCCCTCTGAAGTTCACTCAGTAAGAGTCTCTCTAACCTCCTCCCTCTCTCCTACAGGCATCCTGTCCCCTCCGTTTGTCCCCGACTCCAAGGTGGTCTATGCCAAGGACCTGGATGATGTGGGTGAGTTCTCCTCGGTGAAGGGGGTGGGGCTGGACGACCCCGACCGCGTGTTCTTTGACGAGTTCTCCTCTGGGAACATTTCCATCCCCTGGCAGGAGGAGATGATTGAGACGGGGATCTATGGTGAGCTCAACATGTGGGGACCTGCAGGCACCATACCCAACGACCTGCGCAGGGAGTCCATTTTGGAACAGCCCAAGTCAACAACCTGCTGCTTGGCGTGATTGTCTCTTTGGAAACGGAGGACGAAGAATGGAGCTCAGACGTTCCGGATCAGACCAACCGTAGCTCTTTGAGGTGATGTTGTGTTTAGTACACTTGGAATGGAACATTCCAAGTGATGATATCACAAAGCGCTGCCAACTGATTCTTTTTTGAACGCTTGACGTTTAGAGTAGAACAATGAGAAAAACAGTTTAAAAAAACATACCCCTCAAAGGGCATTGATGGGGAAATGCGTCGCCATCGTGACAATGACACCTGGACCCAGACAAACACTCAGACAGTCCAGAACAGAACACCAAATCAGGTTCTACACAATAACGTTGCCATGGAAATGGAACTGTTGAGTGGCACGGTGTACTGACTGCTCATTGGTTGAGACTGAGAGACTGTTCCGCTGCTCCTAGAGTGAACCTGTTAGATGGACTTTGGACCTTTGTACTTCAGATGGGCCCAGCAATAGATATTCTGTATTCTCAACGCATACTGACAGATAATTTCGCATCGTCAAGACATAGGTGTGCGTGTATGAGTGAGAAAATGAGATGCTTTCTGATTCTGCTCACTATAGCACTAGTGAAATGTGCTAAGAAACAGTTTACTAAATTTGTCAATATATACTGAGTATACCAAACATTAGGAACACCTTCCTAATATTGAGTTGCACCCCCACCCCCCCCACCCCTTTTGCCCTCAGAACAGCCCCAATTCATTGGGGCATGGACTCTACAAGGTGTCGAAAGCGTTCCACAGGGATGCTGGCCCACGTTGACTCCAATGCTTCCAACAATTGTGTCAAGTTGGCTGGATGTCCTTTGGGTGGAAGGACCATTCTTGTTACATACGGGAAACTGTTGGGCATGAAAAACCCAGCAACGTTGCAGTTCTTGACACAAACCGGTGCGCCTGGCACCTACTACCATACCCCGTTCAAAGGCACTTCCATTTTTTGTCTTGCCCATTCACCCTCTGAATGGCACACATACACAATCTATGTCTCAGTTGTCTCTAGGCTTAAAAATCATTATTTAACCTGTCTCCTCCCCTTCATCTACACTGATTTGAAGTGGATTTAACAAGTGACATCAATAAGGGATTCTAACTTTCACCTGGATTCAACCTGGTCATTCTGTCATGGAAAGAGCAGGTGTTCCTAATGTTTTGTATACTCAGTGTAAGAGCTTACCTTCTTGAACTAGTCTGTTTTCATGTATAGTGGACAAGGGTTTGTTAACCATAGTTGTAAATGCAGGTGATACTGTCTAGTAGATGTCTGAGTATATATAGTAACTTTCAGAATATCTGTGGTGATGCCAGTGCAGACTATGCGTAAGTAGGGAGAAATGAACATGTTTTTCACACTGTAGTGCAAAGCACATTTATTTACAAAACATTTGTCAATGTATCAAATGTATGAAAAAACACTGGTAGATAAAATTGCATTTTGAAAAGTCACATGGTTTTGAGTCATTTTGGTTTCTGGGTTTTGGCAGGACATGGGTTGTAAAAATGTTGTAAATATAATGTAGCTCACAGGAATGTCATTGAAACCCAGAATCAGCTTTTGTTGTCTGTCTAATAATAGTGTATGTTGGTGAGGGGAATGCACCCACAAAATGGGCTTCAATCAGTCTGTAGTGAGCTAGTGAGCTCCTGTTTCATCCATCCACAGTGGAGAACAATCTCTATCTCTTCTTTGTCTTTCTCAACACTTCCCCTCTGAGTCTAGCTCCTCTACTCCCTGGTCTCTCCATTCTATCCCCTCTCCCCCTTTCCCTCTTCTCCCCTCTCCTCCCTCTCCCCTCTCCCTCTCCCCCTCTCGTGCCGTGGCCTTGTAGATCATCACGTCCCCCTCCTTTAGCTCTGTCATCAGTGTTGTATTAAAACAACACTTAAAGCGCTCTGTGAACTTCAGGTCTGACTGGAACCTCACCTTATTGGCCCACATCAGTGTGGTGCCACTTCCTGGTTTGCAGAAGTGGCGCATGGTCGCCAGCAGCTCCTCCAGGTACTCGTGGTGATACAACACATCGGCTGCCAGCACGAAGTCATAGCTACAGGAAGTGCAGGGGAAGTCTTTCTCGAGGTCGTGACTGCCCTCACCTGGGGCGTGTAGCGGTAGCGGCCCTTGGAGTTCCGAGAGAGGTTAAAGGTCAGATTGGGAAGGATTTCGGGCAGGTCGGTGGCTGTTACCCAGGCATCTGGAAAACAGGACACAAGAGGAACAGTCAGTTGGGAAACTAATCAGTGTGTCAAATCACATCACCAACTGACAGACTCACCTAGGAGACTAGCCATTGGCTATTATACAGTTAGCCAGACTGACAAAGAGACAGATGGACAGACTCACCCAGTAGACTAGCCACAATAGACAGTAAACCTGTCCCTGCCCCGATCTCCAGCACCACTTTATCCAGGAGATTCACCTTCTGCCGGTTATTCTCCAGGAACTGCCTCAGAGCCAACGCCTACACACACACACGCACAAACTCATCATCGTCATTATCATCAGCAGCAACAGCATTATCATCAGCATTATCATCATCACTACAAACACCATCAACATCACCTACACACAATGATAGTTAGAGCAACCCAGATCAGTCAATATTAATTAAAGGCCCAGTGCAGTGAAAATTCAGTTTTTCCTGTGTTTTACAGTACCAGTCAAAAGTTTGGACACACCAACTCATTCAAGGGTTTTTCTTTATTTTTTACTATTTTCTACATTGTAGAATAATAGTGAAGACATCAAAACTATGAAATAACACATATGGAATCATGTAGTAACCAAAAAAGTGTTAAACAAATCAAATATATTTTATATTTGAGATTCCTCAAATAGCCACCCTTTTTCTTGACGACAGCTTTGCGCACTCTTGGCATTCTCTCAACCAGCTTCACCTGGAATGCTTTTCCAACAGTCTTGAAGGAGTTCCCACATATGCTGAGCACTTGTTGGCTGCTTTTCCTTCACTCTGCCGTCCGACTCATCCCAAACCATCTCAATTTGGTTGAGGTCGGGGGATTGTGGAGGCCAGGTCACGTGATGCAGCACTCCATCACTCTCCTTCTTGGTCAAATAGCCCTTACACAGCCTGGAGGTGTGTTGGGTCATTGTCCTGTTGAAAAACAAATGATAGTCCCACTATGCCCAAACCAGATGGGATGGCATATCGCTGCAGAATGCTGTGGTAGCCATGCTGGTTAAGTGTGCCTTGAATTCTAAATAAATCACAGACAGTGTCACCAGCAAAGCATCCTCACACCATAACACCTCCTCCTCCATGCTTTACGGTGGGAAATGCACATGCAGAAATCATCCGTTCACCCACACCGCATCTCACAAAGCCACGGTGGTTGGAACCAAAAATCTCCAATTTTGACTCCAGACCAAAGGACAAATTTCCACCGGTCTAATGTCCATTGCTCGTGTTTCTTGGCCCAAGCAGGTCTCTTCTTATTATTGGTGTCCTTTAGAAGTGGTTTCTTTGCAGCAATTCGACCATGAAGGCTGATGTTGAGATGTGTCTGTGACTTGAACTCTGTGAAGCATTTATTTGGGCTGCAATTCTAATGAACTTATCCTCTGCAGCGGAGGTAACTCTGGGTCTTCCATTCCTGTGGCGGTCCTCATGAGAGCCAGTTTCATCATAGTGCTTGATAGTTTTTGCGACTGCACTTGAAGAAACTTTAAAAGTTCTTGAAATTTTCCGGATTGACTGACCTTCATGTCTTAAAGTAATGATGGACTGTCGTTTCTCTTTGCTTATTTGAGCTGTTCTTGCCATAATATGGACTTGGTCTTTTACCAAATAGGGCTATCTTCTGTATACCCCCCCCCCCCCCCTACCTTGTCACAACATAACTGATTGGCTCAAATGCATTAAGAAGGAAAGAAATTCCACAAATTAACTTTTAAGAAGGCACACCTGTTAATTGAAATGCATTCCAGGTGACTACCTCATGAAGCTGGTTGAGAGAATGCCAAGAGTGTGCATAGCTGTAATCACGGCAAAGGGTGGCTATTTTAAGAATCTCAAATATAAAATATATTTTGATTTGTTTAACACTTTTTTGGTTACTACATGATTCCATGTGTGTTATTTCATAGTTTTGATGTCTTCACTATTATTCTACAATGTAGAAAATAGTAAAAATAAAGAAAAACCCTGGAATGTGTAGGTGTGTCCAAACTTTTGACTGGTACTGTATATATATATATATATATATATATATATATATATATATATATATATATATATATTAACCCTTTTTAAATTAAAACAATCACAGTAAGGTACTTAATTGCTACCCAGATATTGAGATAAAAACGTCTGCATTGGACCTTTATGCCTAGTCCTGACTAAATAGCATGCTCAATGAAAATGGTTTACTTAGGTGGCCCACTCTTTGATGGTTTGTTGGTGGCCCACTCTTTGATGGTTTGTTGGTGGCCCACTCTTTGATGGTTTGTTGGTGGCCCACTCTTTGATTAAATGCATATATTACAGTGTGTGGCTTTCATCATGTTTTATCAAACTTCTGTGTTTCATCATTTCTATTGACAGTAACTGTTTTTAGATGTCTGCAAACTATAAAATGACTGTCATCAAGTGGTGAAAGGGTTCAACAGTATAACATTCTTCAGAGGACAACACTCTCTGTTTAGTGACTGTGACTAACCCGGCTTGAATGTGTTGAATCTACAGATATGATTGGATGAGGTCGCCATTTTCATATAATGCGTTGCAAAGCTGGTCTAGAGTTCAACACCATGGGAGTTGTGTTGTGAGGGCTGATCTAAACCCTGCCAATGGCCCGGTTCCCGGGAAATGAACAATGACCCTGTTTCGGATCATCCAAACAGGCAACCCTTTAAGGTTGCCTTTCTCAACCACTGGGTGGAGCGAGAGAGATTAGCACTGGTTTCCATTTCAGTTTGTGTGTTTGTACGTGAGAGAATTTGTGTACTGACATTGTGTGTGATATGTCTGTGTGTGTTTGGTAATTATTGATTAAAATAGAAAGATTAGACAGGGTTGACTGTCACCTGAGAGCTGATAATCCTGCCTCTGTCTCAGTAGCCCATAAACAGCTTCTGTAATCACACTCATACACAGCTATGTGTGAGTCCCAACAGGCTTCATACTGTCTGTGTGTGTGTGTGTGTGTGTGTGTCAAAGGCTTCTAAGCTCCTGGGGGATGGGTGTGGATGGACGTACAGTTGTTCTGTCTATTCTCTCAACTTCTCATACGAACTGGCACATATTCACAAACAGATGCATACACACTCTTTGCCATCCCCGTGGAAAATGAGAGACTGAGTTCTAATACAAGAGCTGGATGTGAGCAGCCCTGGTCGTCATGGGAGACGGTTGGCCCGGGAACTAACGCTTGCTTGGACAGAGTGGCTCTTCCCTGACCTTACAGATGACATGCAGAAAACACTGTAACGTTAGAAATTGTGAGGCAGATGAAGAGAGCAAGCTGTGTATGGGTTGTATATGGGCCATGTAGCTAGTGGGACGTTCCACCAAATGAGTGCCTTTTGTGTCTCTCTGATATTTTAAGTAGAAATTGTGCACAAATATGGAATTTTAAAAGCCGGTTAAATTAAGTGCCTGTTATATGAAGTGCCCTTTAATATAGACTGCATGGAACATTTTATAAATTATTATTAATACGAATAAAGACTTGCTAAAGTGCCAAAATTCAGCAGTCCCTCTGTGCATCCTCTGTGACTTATAGGACGAATATAACCGACTTAATCCCAACATTTCTCCAAGTTCACACCATCATTGTAAAGCCCTAGTTATTTTGTTGCTTTGACAAAGTAATGTCTGAAGAGTATTATTTATTTCATGTGATTAGTGATTCATTATTTTATGGTCAACCTGTTTACGTGAACTGAACTTTAATATGGTGAAACTATTCCTTTTAAAAAAAAACAAAAAAAAAAAACATTCAACATCTATTAGTCAAATTATAGTGTAAAAGCAGGTGAGCTGGTTACATTTACATTTTAGTAATTTAGCAGATGCTCTTAGGGATCCCCCTCCCCAACGTTAAAAATATTTTCATACGGCCCTCCCCTTGTACTGTAAAACAATAATCAGATTAAAACATTGTGACTGGTTGTTTTTATGCCACACATAAAAGGTAATAGATTGAAGGTTAAATGACAAAAATGTTGGCTATATTGAAGTATTAGGTTCTAGGTGTGCAAGGAATAGCCACTCGGATTGGAGAGGAGGCAGAGTGCTGTTTAGGCTTTCCTGAATAACTGGCCAGCCGGCAGTATATGTGGCTACATTATTAAAGGACGACTTGGGAGAATGATGATCCGCAACAGACAGCGCATCGAAAGTAGACCCACATCTATTCCAAATGGAATGAATGGAATGAAATATTCAAATCACAGGGCTCTTTTCCTCTGTTATTGCAATGACATTTTCGCTTCAGTTTTCAGCCTAGAGTAGAATGTTGTACTCACTTGAAAACAATAGTGCAATTATTCATTGCAATGTGGTGTTGTAGGCTAGTCTAGGTAGGATCATTATATTGTCCCTAAACAAGATCGACAGGGGAGCTTTTTGAGTTGTGTGTTTGATGCGCACCTGGCCTCTCCGCTTATATTGAAAATTGGTGCAGCTTTGAATTATTTTATGTGTGGTATGATTGTTAGTTAGCATACAGCATTGCAGATCTGGACAAACGATCCACCTACCACCATTGTCACTATGAATGGTGGATGGAAGGCAGCATATACAGTTAGCCTGATACACTATATTGACCTGTGGTAGAGTTAGGGTGTAGATAAGCATGGTGTGGAGAAGGGAAGTACCAAAACACCTTGATATAGGGGAGGCGCATGCAAGCAGATTAGGACATTTGACTAGGATGGAAGAAATTATATAGTCAAACCTGCTAGTGTGAATGTAAAGCAGGGAAAAAAACACACAACCCTCCCCAAAGCAAAAAAAATATGCTAGACAACCCCCCCTCTTCACCCTTGTACATTTAAAACAGTCCCTTAACCAGAGCGATTTAGGCAGCGTTTATTCTTGGTTCTAACTTGCTTCATTTGTCCTGATCTTGTCCACGTTATGATTGTGTCCACATTTTTAGACAGGTGTAGACAATCAAAATACACATTGTGATCTGATTGTGATCAGATCGTCCTGCCCACTTCTACAGGTAGTCAGACACGCATCTGGTAGACAGATCTGGACAGAGAAACCATTTAAATCATCATTATTCCTCCCTCTAAAAATCATTTACAGGTGGCACCAGTAACTGACTACATCAATATGTGTCTTACTATAAATAAATAAATATTATTTTCAAAGAATAGCTGTGAAATAATTTGCTTAAAGTAAGGGACCAGGAAATCTGGTCACAATGCAGACGCAGTGGACGGATAAAATACACATTTTAATACCATTTGTAGACACATTTCTGGAAATGTGGTCACAATCAGAATGTAGACAAGATCAGGAGAAAGGACCCATGTTAGCACCGGATATAAACGGGGGCCTACACACCCCACTAGCAAACAGAGCTACAGAGGTGACATACAGTACTGTCCGTTCCAAGATTTGAGCTGCACTAGTAAAAAGCAACGCTCCTTCGCTGCGTTTGTGTAATTTGGGTAAAGTGTGTAGCAGCCTTTACAGTAGTACAGTATGGTTCTACTCTTTTTGGCCATTTTCTGGTGTATTGTGGCGGAAAACTGAGCGGGTCGTACATAACACGTCAACCTTCTTACCCATAGATAGACAGGCTAGAAATGTTTTAACAATTACATTTTGCATTCAATTGCCACTCCCTGTTGCACACAACAAGCTTCCATTCCCCATATCACAAGGGGATTTAAGATGAATTAATCAACCCTGTTACGGTTAACCCTGTACATTTATTTGGCACTTAATAGGCATCTACTATAGTCTTTTTTTTAAATGTAACCTCTTGTGATGGGAAAACATGTTTTTTTATTAAGATTAACATGTGCTCTTTATGACAGAATGTTAAAATTAGGTGAAATAAAACGTAGATTTTTCCCCAAGTTACACTACTCAAAAGGCACCTAATTGGTGGAATGACCTAATGTATGCGTCTAATGTGGGCTGTACGTGAGTCATAAATGGGCCTAGTATGGGGACAGCTCTTTGCTATGACCCTAAAGCTTAACTATAACTGGCTGCCAAAACATGGAGTCATCTCAAACATGAGACCAGTGAGCAAACATGCACACACAAAGAGAAGTTAGTAATACTGAAAC